>NC_090243.1:21366704-21449204 GCF_024489055.1 Chanodichthys erythropterus
ATCACACATTGATGAAATGTCTAACTGTATTAATGTTCATCTATTTATTAATTCATTTAGATCTGCTGGAGAAGTCTCGGGTCACTTTTCAGCTCAAGGCTGAGAGAGACTATCACATCTTCTATCAGATTTTGTCCCAGAGAAGACCAGAACTGCTGGGTAAAATTACCCATTATATCTATTAACACTGCCATCTCTAATTAGAAGAGTCTTTTCTGATCTATGTTCTCATTTCTCCTTAGAGATGCTGCTCATCACCAACAACCCCTATGACTACGCCTTCATCTCCCAAGGAGAGACACAAGTGGCTTCTATTGATGACGGTGACGAGCTCGTAGCCACTGACGTGGGTGTTTGTTAAAACATAGGCAATATACAATACAAGTTTATGAAATACCATAAGAAATAGTCCACCCAGCATTTGCAATTTAGACATCATTAGCACTTTTGACAACCTGTATACCTGCGTTTCTGCTGTGGAACATAAATTGATCATTTCTTTGCTGGTTTCCATATAATTAAAGCATATAATGATCATGGGCTCTCAATAAGTATGCATAAATAAAAGGTCCATAAAAGGTCCACACATCTTGTTTTTCTGAAGCCCTGTGATTGTGTGGGGAAAAGAACACGTGAACACACTCTCCTTTCGTGTTCCACAGAAGAAATTAAGTCATACAGGTATAGAAAGACTTCAGTATAATAACGGATTCTCTTGGCCGGTCTAATCTTTATAAAGAAAGACTTTTAATGTACTTGCCAAAAAGTAGAATATGAAACATTTGCCATGAAATTCAACATGTTCTGTACATTTGCTGTAGGAAGCATTTGATGTGTTGGGCTTCACCCATGAAGAGAAGAACAGCATCTACAAGCTGACTGGTTCTGTCATGCACTTCGGCAACCTGAAGTTCAAACAGAAGCAAAGAGAGGAACAGGCCGAGGCTGATGGGACTGAGGGTCAGTATAACTTGGAATCTCAGCTTCATAAAGGGAAAAAGACATGTTGAATATAAAGTCATAGCATATTCTTTTTTACCATGTAGATGCTGACAAAATCTCATATCTGATGGGCCTAAATTCAGCTGACTTGATCAAGGGTTTGTGCCACCCAAGAGTCAAAGTAGGAAATGAGTGGGTCACCAAGGGACAAAATGTCCAGCAGGTAATGCATGAAAATAATAATCTAATAGGAATTAGAGTTTTCAGCATCATAATTTCACTTTCCAAGGCATACAAACAAAATTTTTCATGTCTCTGAAAAATTGCTTTCTAGTTTGCAATGTGTCAAATTCTGCAAAATTCAATCTTTTCTTTATCAGGTGTACTACTCTATTGGTGCTCTGGCAAAGTCAGTGTACGAGAAGATGTTCCTCTGGATGGTGGTGAGAATCAACCAATCCCTGGCCACCAAACAGCCTCGCCAGTACTTCATTGGTGTGCTTGACATTGCTGGATTTGAAATATTTGAAGTAAGCTGAAATCAACTGTTTATTGCTATTCAAGAACAAATCAAATAAGCACCATTGTGATTATGCAATATATTCCACCTGCAGTCCAACACCTTTGAGCAGCTGTGCATCAACTTCACTAATGAGAAGTTGCAGCAGTTCTTTAACCACCACATGTTTGTGCTGGAGCAAGAAGAATACAAGAAGGAGGGCATTGAGTGGGTGTTTATTGACTTTGGCATGGACTTGGCGGCTTGTATTGAGCTTATTGAGAAGGTGGGTGAATATCAAGTTGATGATTATACTGTGAGGGGAAAAATTCTACTTTTGATTATTAACTTTTATGGCAACTGATATATTGACTGTCACAATCTACAATTCATTGTAGCCCATGGGTATCATGTCCATCCTTGAAGAGGAGTGCATGTTCCCAAAAGCCAGTGATGCAACGTTTAAAGCTAAGCTTTATGACAACCATTTGGGGAAAAATCCAAACTTCCAGAAGCCTAGGATTGTCAAGGGTAAACCAGAGGCCCATTTTGCCCTCGTTCACTATGCTGGCACAGTCGACTACAATATTTCAAACTGGCTGGTGAAGAACAAGGACCCTCTCAATGAGACAGTTGTAGGGTATTTTCAGAAGTCAACTCTTAAGGTGTTGTCTATTCTGTTTGCTAATTTCGCTACTGATGATGGTAAGTACACACTGAAGTGTGACATGAAAAATAAATAAGCACTACTTTTGTTGTTTAATAGTAACAAAAATCATTTATTTCACAGCTGCAGATTCTGGCGGTAAGGCTGCCAAAGGTGCCAAAAAGAAGGGTTCTTCCTTCCAGACAGTGTCAGCCCTTCATAGGGTATAAAATAATACACAATTTCATCTTCCAAGGTTTAACTGCATATAAATCTAAATCCTCTATGGTCTACCAACAGGAGAACTTGAACAAGCTGATGACCAACTTGAGGTCAACTCACCCTCACTTTGTGCGCTGCCTCATTCCCAATGAGACTAAGACTCCTGGGGCGATGGAAAATCCTCTGGTCATGCACCAGCTGCGCTGTAACGGTGTGCTGGAGGGCATTAGGATCTGCAGAAAGGGATTCCCCAACAGGATCCTGTATGGAGATTTTAAACAACGGTTAGTATGAGTTGCTTAATTTCAACTCTGTTTGCAAATTTTAGCATTTTCTAGAAATAGAAATATAATAGACATATAAAAGTAATTGTTTTTTTGCGGGGGGGTTTGGTAGCTACCGCATCCTAAATCCTGCTGCTATCCCTGAGGGACAGTTCATTGATAACAAGAAGGGTGCAGAAAAACTTCTGGGCTCTCTGGACATCGATCACGAACAGTACAAGTTAGGACATACTAAGGTATTTTTATATTAACAAACTTTTTCCAAAGCCACTGTCATCTGTCATCCTTTTTGACTGAAAATTCTTTATTTTCTACTATTTTCAGGTCTTTTTTAAGGCTGGTCTTCTGGGTGGTCTTGAAGAGATGCGAGATGACCGTCTTGCACTTATTATAACTGGAATTCAGTCCATGTCTCGTGGTTTTCTATCAAGAGATGAGTTCCAGAAAATTGTGGATAGAAGGTTAGATTTTAGCTCTTCAGTCTTTAACATTCTCTAAGTTACATTTTATAATTGAACTTTTATAATTGAATATTTACAGAGATGCTTTGTTGGTGATCCAGTGGAATGTACGTGCTTTCATGGGGGTCAAGAATTGGCCCTGGATGAAGCTCTACTTCAAGATCAAGCCTCTGCTGAAAAGTGCAGAATCTGAGAAAGAGATGGCCAATATGAAGGAGGAATTCATCAAGTTGAAGGAGGCTTACGCCAAGTCTGAAGCCCGCAGAAAGGAGCTTGAGGAAAAGATGGTTTCCCTTCTCCAAGAGAAGAATGACCTGCAGCTTTCAATGCAGTCTGTAAGTTCACATACAATTCTGCACTTTTCACATTTTCACAAGTCAGAAAACAAAACAAGTTTTCATTTTCTTCTTTTTTCATGTTGATAGGAGCAAGATAATCTTATAGATGCCGAGGAGAGATGTGAGGGTCTGATCAAGAGCAAGATCCAGTTTGAGGCCAAAGTCAAAGAGCTGACTGAGAGACTGGAGGATGAAGATGAAATGAATGCTGAGCTGACTGCAAAGAAACGAAAGCTGGAGGATGAATGTTCTGAGCTCAAGAAGGACATTGATGATCTTGAGCTCACTCTGGCCAAAGTGGAGAAAGAGAAACATGCCACTGAGAACAAGGTCAGTTTTCAACACCAAACCTGTTAGTGATGCAAGAATGGTGTGTTAAGTGTCCATTCATATAATGACACATTTCTACAGGTTAAAAACCTTACAGAAGAGATGGCAGCTTTGGACGAGATCATCGCTAAGCTGACCAAGGAGAAGAAAGCTCTGCAGGAGGCCCATCAGCAAACGCTGGATGACCTCCAGAGTGAGGAAGACAAAGTCAACACACTTACCAAAGCCAAAGCCAAGCTGGAGCAACAAGTGGATGATGTAAGAGCCAGATAACATAACACTAGAATTAAAATGAAAATGAGAATTACATTTTTCTTTAATAATTGTTTAAACATTTTATATTTTTTGGATGAAATTTAGCTTGAAGGTTCTCTGGAACAAGAAAAGAAAATTCGCATGGATCTTGAGAGAGCTAAAAGAAAGCTTGAGGGTGACTTGAAGTTGACTCAAGAGAATGTGATGGATTTGGAAAATGAAAAGCAGCAGACAGATGAGCGACTAAAGAAGTAATATATTTCATAATTTACAAAATAAAACAAAATGTTAATATTAAAAGATATTTGGTACACTTTACAACAGTGGTGTCAAACTCAATTCCTGGAGGGCCACAGCTCGTGTTCCTCACAGTTTTGATCCAACCCTAATTAAACACACCTACTAATCAAGGTCTTCAGGATTACTAGAAACTTCCAAGCAACTTCCAAGCAGGTCTGAGTTGGAGCTAGTTGGACTTAAACTGTGCAGATCTATGGCCCTCCAGGAATTGAATATGAGACCAGTGCTTTACAAAAAGGTTACATTTGACTTTAGTTAACTACATTATTTAACATGAACTAATAATGAAAAAATACTTGTAATAATTTATATAATCACTAACACATTATTAAAAATGTTATATTATTAATACTGTTAATATTATTAAATGAGCCTGAGCTGAAGCAAGCAAACAAAATTTTTTTATTTTTATTAATTAATGTTAACAAAGTATAATAAAACTGTAACAAATGTATTGTTCATTGTTAGTTAATGCTGTTTGATTATCCGATGGCAGGAAAGACTTTGAAATAAGCCAGCTCAATAGCAAGATTGAAGATGCACAAGCTTTGGAGTCCCAACTCCAGAAAAAACTGAAAGAGTTGCAGGTAAACTTTAAATATCTTAATAAGTTAAACACTTGGATAGTTTTTGAATTTTAATCTTAATTTTGCATTTATGCACATTACCAGGCCAGAATTGAAGAGCTTGAGGAAGAGCTAGAGGCTGAGAGAGCTGCTCGTGCTAAAGTTGAGAAACAGAGAGCTGATCTGTCCAGAGAACTGGAGGAGATCAGTGAGAGGCTGGAGGAGGCTGGTGGAGCCACTGCTTCTCAGATTGAGATGAACAAGAAACGTGAAGCTGAGTTCCAGAAAGTGCGCAGAGACCTTGAAGAGGCCACTCTGCAACATGAGGCCACTGCAGCTACACTGAGGAAGAAACATGCAGACAGTGTGGCTGATCTGGGAGAGCAGATTGACAACCTCCAGAGAGTGAAGCAGAAGCTGGAGAAAGAGAAGAGTGAACTCAGACTGGAACTGGATGATGTGGTCTCCAACATGGAGCAGCTTGTAAAGGCAAAGGTGAGTGAGAGAAATTATGCAGAGAGTCTATAACGTATGTGTTGTCAGTCAAAGAAAACAATCAATTATGACATAATTTATCCTCAAGATAAACCTGGAGAAAATGTGCAGAACTCTGGAAGACCAGATGAGTGAGTACAGAACCAAGGCTGAGGAAGGTCAGCGCACAATCAATGATTTCGCCATGCAAAAAGCCAAGCTGCAAACTGAAAATGGTAAAAAAAAAAAAAAAAAAAAAAAAAAAATATATATATATATATATATATATTGTGTTATGTTACCAGCTGTACTATAATGATAAATGGAAAAAAGTCAGTATTTTTTAATATTTCATTTTAGGTGAACTTGCCAGACAGTTTGAGGAGAAAGACTCCCTGGTGACTCAGTTGACCAGAGGCAAGCAGTCCAACACTCAGCAAATTGAAGACCTCAAGAGACAGCTAGAAGAAGAAATCAAGGTTTTCAGAAATCCTTCCAAGTCTAAAATTTTTGCTAAAGACATAAAAATTCACTATTGCAATGAACTGGCCCCAAATATTTGTTTGTCTTCAGGCTAAGAATGCCCTGGCCCATGCAGTTCAGTCTGCTCGACATGATTCTGATCTGCTGAGGGAGCAATATGAGGAGGAGCAAGAAGCCAAGGCTGAGCTGCAGCGCAGTATGTCCAAGGCAAACTCTGAAGTGGCTCAGTGGAGAACCAAGTATGAAACTGATGCCATCCAGAGGACTGAGGAGCTGGAGGATGCCAAGTATGAAACAAACAATATTTAAATGTTAAAAGAGTTCAGTCTTTAGTGATGAGACACTTTTCTGAATTTTCTGCTATATTTTTTGGCGTATTAAACACATTCAAATACAGTTTAATGAATGATGCTTCAGATGTTTGATATATTTTGTATTTTGCTTATTACAGGAAGAAACTGACTCAGCGTCTCCAAGATGCAGAAGAAGCTGTGGAAGCTGTTAATGCTAAATGCTCCTCTCTTGAGAAGACCAAGCACAGGCTGCAGAATGAGATTGAAGATCTCATGGTGGATGTGGAGAGATCCAATGCTGCTGCTGCTGCTCTGGACAAGAAGCAAAGAAACTTTGATAAAGTAAGGAGAGAAAGTACATTTTGTCATTAGCTGAAAAAATTAGCCATATATTTACAAAACAAAATACCATGTAAAATACCAAATAGCATCAAAAATGTTCAATTTTAAATTGATAGTAAACAGGTTTTTAAATATAGATTGGGTCTAGTTCTTTAGGGTCTATTCTTTACTACAAAACCACTTTACCAAAACTCCACTGCTCTCATTGGCCATTTGGCCTTGTTTAATTTAACCAGGTCCTGGCTGAGTGGAAGCAGAAGTATGAGGAGTCCCAAACTGAACTGGAAAGTGCTCAAAAAGAAGCCAGATCTCTGAGCACTGAACTCTTTAAATTGAAAAACTCATATGAGGAGTCATTGGACCACCTGGAGAGCATGAAGAGGGAGAACAAGAATCTCCAAGGTAAGAGTGGTTTTACAACTCCAAACCATTACTTTAATTGCTTGTACTTGTGAGCTCACATGTTATTTCTATTGCACAGAGGAAATTTCTGACCTCACTGAGCAACTTGGTGAGACTGGGAAGAGTATTCATGAGCTGGAGAAACAACGAAAACAACTGGAGCAGGAGAAACAAGAGATACAAACTGCTCTGGAGGAGGCTGAGGTAAAAGAAGAACAATTTCCCCCCAAAATTCTTATTCATTTGACAACTCTCTGATTTAAATCAAGCTATTAAGGCAATTGATCATTCCAGATTATTTTAAGGGAAGTAACCTCGCACCCCAAAACACAAGGCTAAACAAAACTTTAAGTCTCAGGAATAACAAACAACCATTTTACTCTTCATAGGGTTCCCTTGAACACGAGGAAGGCAAGATACTTAGAGCTCAGCTGGAGTTCAATCAGGTCAAAGCTGAAATTGAACGTAAGCTGACAGAGAAAGATGAAGAGATGGAGCAGGCCAAGAGGAACCAGCAGAGAATGGTGGATACCCTGCAGAGCTCACTGGAATCAGAGACTCGCAGCAGGAATGAAGCTCTCAGACTGAAGAAGAAGATGGAGGGAGACCTCAATGAGATGGAGATTCAGCTCAGCCAGGCTAACAGACAGGCATCAGAAGCCCAGAAGCAACTCAAGGGACTTCATGGACATCTCAAAGTATGACGAATCCTAAAATCAAGATTTTTTTGATGCTTAGGTGAAATCCAATATAGTTCTTCAGTCTTTTCATTTATAAAACGTGTACTTTACAGGATGCCCAACTGCAACTAGATGATGCTCTTCGTGGTAATGATGATCTCAAAGAGAACTTTGCCATTGTGGAGAGACGCAACAATCTGCTGCAGGCTGAACTGGATGAGCTGAGATCCCTGGTGGAACAGACTGAGAGAGGAAGGAAACTGGCTGAGCAGGAACTGCTGGATGTCAGTGAGAGAGTTCAGCTCCTGCATTCTCAGGTATGACACATTTGCATTTGACAAACACAAGTAAAACCATTAAAACCTCAATTAGTATACAATTTCAACTAGAAACTACATGAATGTCAATATTGTCTATGTTCAGAACACCAGCCTGCTGAATCAGAAGAAGAAGCTGGAGGGAGATAATACTCACCTTCAGACTGAGGTTGAGGAGGCAGTGCAGGAGTGCAGGAATGCTGAGGAAAAAGCCAAGAAGGCCATCACTGATGCTGCCATGATGGCTGAGGAGCTGAAGAAGGAGCAGGACACCAGTGCTCATCTGGAGCGCATGAAGAAGAACATGGAGCAGACCATAAAAGACCTGCAGCACCGTCTGGATGAAGCTGAGCAGATCGCCATGAAGGGTGGCAAGAAGCAGGTCCAGAAACTGGAAGTCAGGGTAAGTTGCTGATGTTTTTAGAAACCAGTATACAGTGTTTTCCTGTAAACTGCTTATTTTAAACTTTAAAATTTTTATACTAAAATTGTTACACATCTGATAGGTGAGAGAGTTGGAAAGTGAGGTGGAGTTAGAACAGAGAAAGGCCAGTGACTCTATCAAGGGGATTCGTAAATATGAGAGACGCATCAAGGAGCTCACCTACCAGGTAGGAAAAATTTTGCCTCCCAACTATTTTGCCCCTGGTTGATTTGATTATGTACATAAAGTGCTGTCTTACAGTATTTAAATGTACAATGCATATACTAAATTTTTTATTTATTTATTTTTTTTTGCTTTGCATAGACTGAGGAAGACCGAAAGAATCTGGGTCGCTTGCAGGATCTGGTGGACAAACTCCAGCTGAAGGTCAAATCCTACAAGAGAGCTTCTGAGGTGGCGGTGAGTATTTTCCCCCACTGGTACCATCATATGATTCGACTTCTGCAGTAATTGTATCTTTTGATTTTCACAAATGCTGGTTTGTGTAATTTTTAGGAAGAACAATCCAATTCCAATCTGGGCAAGTTCCGTAAGCTTCAGCATGAGCTGGATGAGGCAGAGGAGAGGGCTGATATTGCTGAATCTCAGGTCAACAAGCTGAGAGCCAAGAGCCGTGATACAGGATCCAAGGTACTTAAGTGAATTTGGTTGATTTCACACCAACAATTATTTTGGTAACTGAGAAATCAGTCATTATTTTGATGATTAAGTAATCAGAAATTTTATTTGTGGTAATAAAAATAGGCCTAAGGTGAACAATAGCCTTTAAAATTACTTAAAAACATATAATAATGAAGCAAAAATAATTTATTTAAATAAAGTATCAAAAGCAAGTAATCATATGGTTTTATAGAACAATGCTGCTTAAATATATACATAATATTCACAATCATCTTATGTCCATTATGTATTATAAAAAAAGGCCTGCAGAGGGTGCCAACGGCCTGAAGATTATTATACTTTACAGCAGATCAAATCCTTGTTTAATATTGGCCAAACAACATTTCATTGAAATGTCCATTTAATTTGTAACATTGGGCCACCCCTTAAGATAGAAATGCTATAGCCACTGTAATTTCTTGAACAAGAATATGTGGACACTTTAAATCATGCAAACTCAGAGTGAGGGTTTAAAATTTTATTTTGAAATCATGATGGACATTTAGCATATTTAGAAAGATATTGTTGTATTCTCCTGTGTTGACGTAGGTTTCTAAATGACTTTACAAATCTGGTGCAAATTGCATTCCCAGATAAACGTTATAAGCAATGCAAACTTACAGCATAGGCATCGAAGTTGAAAGCATCAAAGTTGTGAAAGTTCTCATCCGTGGAATGTGCCACTTGCAGTATTTTGCGGTTACTCAACATGGGTAAATTGCAATAGAGGATTTTTTTAAATTTAGTACTCAAATTTAATCGAGGAATTGTGACAGCCCAACTTTAGAATATGAATAGCAACTACATTCAACAACTACACTTGATGAAAGGCATTTCGCTATTTAACAAATGTGGCTAATGAAAAAAATACTATCAATTAGCTGTATAGAGTTTAAGACATTTTGAACTGGATCAGCTTACCTTTAACATTTTGTTTTTCCTTTCTGACAGAAGGGGGCCGATGAGGAGTGAAAATATTAGATGGATCTCTCTAAACACTGATTGCTGTGACAATCTCTTCTGTAGTTCTGTAGAATAAACCAGACATGAAAATGAACACATCCTCTTTTGTCTTTTTTTAACAATGTAAACACTACAATATCCCAACATAATCCTGAACATGACAGTAAATCAGTTGCCTAAATATACTGTATGTGCCACAGACTAAACTGTCCAGTCGACTCAAAATGTTCTTAACTTGTCTTTAGAAGTAGGGTCAACCATACAAAGATACAGGGTGTTTACCAATTTTACCAAACTACTGCAAACCACATAATGCAGATTAAGATTAAGTCACAGACCATTACACTGTATGTTTTGACATAGCTCATCCTCAGGGAATGAAATTAAATTAAGGCATTATGATTTAAAGTGCACATGGATCTATTATTATGCCTCCATCAAAGCCATTAAATTAGATTTATTCAGATTTGACAGAGCAGTAAAATGCAGGGAAAATTCAAGTACCGTATAATAATAGCCTACATAGACCATTACATCTCAATGGTGAATGTGAATTATTATTTGAATTACAGTCAATATAAATTATTGTTGTAAGCAGCCATCATTGTTAGACTAAGAATCTACAGTTCAGCTCAATTCAAAAGAATCTCTTTCTGGTAATTTATGTTGGCAATATATTAATTCCTAATTTAAAGTGACCTCCACAATGCTGTGAGTTTGAGAGCTGCAATAATCAGTCACCACCAGTAGAGGACACCACCACCATTAAATCTCATATGAAGCATACTTTCTAGGTGTCCATGTAAGCAGAATGGGGCAAGTTGTCACAACCTTTTGTCTTTAATTTCTCTGTCTAGGTTTATTTTTGAACAATAATTAATGTATACACAATTTACAAATAAGAACTTCAAAAATATTTGTAACTTTTCCAATGGTAATGCTCAGAAAAAAATTAACATGTCATTTACTACTTTTGCTACACTTTACAATGGGGTTCAACTTTAATTTGTCCCTAAAGCAATATTTTTAAGAACTGTATTTTTTGTTTTCAAGTGGATACACATTTATAAATGACTTACAGTCAAAGGATTCCAGAGGGTTATGTTAAATCCTTTCACTCATATGCACTGACTTGTGTTATCTTTGTGTGGGATCTAGTGATAATGTGAACCAGTTTTACTCTCCACAGAAGCTCACATCAGGTGCACAGCGGTTACAGAGAAGACAGCTGTCTAAACCCTCCCTTGTCAGCACTTACATTGCAGTACACACTACAAAGTGTTATAGATGATGTGTAAATAAATGAATAAATAATATACAAAACTTTCTGCATACACTAAAGTGTAAAGTATTCACCACTTGTAAATGTGTTACATGTACAAAGATTTCTGCATCACCTAATATAAAGTCTAAACTACTCATCACACGTAAATGTGTTGGATATTTGTAGACCTTCCTTGTAAATTATGTACAAACTGCAATTTTTAAATTTATCGTTTATTTGCCATATGCAAAGATTTTGGTATACCTTTCAGTTACAGGATATAAAATCTATACAAATCCCTTATATGATATATTTAAATCATAAACATATGTTAATGTAAATGTATTTTACTATTATACAGCTATCTTTGAGCCTTTAACTCACCCTTTTACCAAAACATAACCACTGTGCAGCCACTTCACAAAAATAAAAACGTAATATAGATATATTTACAGTGACCGTTATCTTAGTTACTATGTGCATTGTATGGATAATTTTAAGGTCCCTGCTCCAACCTATAACCCTAAACATAACCATTTTGACAATGTACAAAATGTAACAGACAGATAATATACAGTCACAATAATTTATTTAAAACATGCCAAAATGAAGTATAAAAAATAGCCAAACAACTCATGTTCTACATTACCAGACAGCAAAATTTAATTTGTGTGAGTTACAGAATGAAACTGAAGTTGTTAATCGGTGCAAACATTCCCCTGATCCACATGTCCATCCTCCAAAGCATCACGCTGCATCTCACTCAAACCATTACCAGTAACTCCAATTCGGTATGATGCAAATTACTAGTGACAGCCAATAAGGAGACTTTTGACGTCACTGCCGCAAAATCTGTGCCGTAGTGTTTGACGCACCAATTTTTAAAGTTAAAATGGATGCATAATGATTTTATTACAGAATACAAAACTTTTCCTCACACAGTGTTAATAACATACAACTTCTGAAGACTATGAATACAATGCACAAAATAATGGAATACGTTTATGATAGATGTATGGTGCGTTTTCATGTAATGGTGAGCAGCTGTCCTATGGGAAACAAAATAAACTGAAATGATTAAGGGATGATTAAATGGTGACAGAGTGCCCAAGAACGTTCTTTCACAAGATGCAATATAAGTCTAAGGTGTCCCCTGAATGTGTCTGTGAAGTTTCAGTTCAAAATACCCCATAGATTTTTTTTAATTAATTTTTTTAACTGCCTATTTTGGGGCATCATTAACAATGCACTGATTTACACTCGGTGCCGCCCCCTTAAATTGCGTTTTCCCTGCCACACCAGCTGTCAACTATATTACAGTAAAGTATTTATTTGGATGTTAAAGTTTTATTCTGGGTGAATTTGAGGCTATGCTCCGTGGCTAACGGCTAATGCTACACTGTTGGAGAGATTTATAAAGAATGAAGTTGTGTTTATGCATTATACAGACTGCAAGTGCTTAAAAAATGATAATAGCGACGGCTCTTGTCTCTGTGAATACAGTAAGAAACGATGGTAACTTTAACCACATTTAACAGTACATTAGCAACATGCTAATGAAACTTTTAGAAAGACAATTTACAAATATCAGTAAAAATATCATGCTATCATGGATTATGTCAGTTATTATTGCTCCATCTGCCATTTTTCGCTGTTGTTCTTGCTTACCTAGTCTGATGATTCAGCTGTGTGCAGCTCCAGACGTTAACTGGCTGCCCTTGTCTAATGCCTTTTACAATGTTGGGAACATCATGGGCTGGCATTATGCAAATATTGGGGCGTACACCCCGACTGTTACGTAACAGTTGGTGTTATGTTAAGATGCACCTGTTCTTCAGAGGTCTTTTAAACAAATGAGATTTATATAAGAAGGAGGAAACAATGGGGTTTGAGACTCACTGTATGTCTTTTCCATGTACTGAACTCTTGTTATTTAACTCTGCCAAGGTAAATTCAATTTTTGAATCAAGGGCACCTTTAAAGTTCAGGCTTGGGTAAGGTGATGGAATGTCTCGAAACGAGCTGAATTATGGCACAAGAAATCTCACAAAGAACAGAATAAAATCATTAGAATGTAAAATAAGACATTTATTGATTTAATAGAATAAAATCATCCTATTAATTTCATGAAATTAATATTCTATAACCTTTTAAAAACTTTTGTAGACTTCTTAAGTTGTTCATATGTAAAACTCTGATTTAAAATCACATACTGTATGTTCTTCTTTACCGACACTTTATACTAATATGCTAACAGGAAGATCTATAAATGATATGAAACACATTTACGTGTGATGAAGAGTTTACACTTTAGATTAGGAGATGCAGTTAGGGGATGCAGTAAGTGTTGTAAATGATTTATTCATGCATGTATACATCATATATAACATGTGTTGAACACTTAGTAGTGTGTACTGCAATGTAAGTGCTGACTGGTGTAAGTGCTGGGTATAGACCGCTGACTTCTCTGACACACATGGAGTCTTTAAACACTGTGCACCTGATGTGAGCTTCAGTGGAGGGTAAAACCAGTTCACATCGGCCCTGTCCCACATGCCACCCTAAACAATTGTGGTCTTCCTAAAAGTCCACACATTCCTGATGTAATGCTGCTTCAATTGTCAGGAATAAGTCTGCTGCGGAGCTCGCTTCAGTGCGGACTTGGCAAAAGTGCACATCGAGGGCACATATCGACTCAATCCTAAAATGACAAATGGGACACCCTACAGTGTCCCTACAGACACGTGCATGCGACAGCCATTGTAAGTCCACAAGAAAGTGCATATGAAGTGTGCCATTTGGGACACGGCCATTATTGCTAGATCCCTGAGACTCCACACAGAACCCAAGTCTGTGCTGATGAGTGAAGGGATTTAACATATCCCACTGAAATCATTTGACTAATCATGCTTTTGAACACCGACAACTTCATGATACATCAATAAATTATTCACTGATGATTTACTAATGGTTTGTTCAGTATTTGATCACTATTAACCTTTGCTTATGTGAGATGATACTAAACAACTTTGACATAAATATTCCAATACTTAATAATATATCAACTAATAACTTATTAACTTATTATCTACTAATGATCTGTTTATTTTATGATTTACTAATTTTTTAAGATAACTTACAACACATTTGCAAAGTGATTTAAATGTAAGCATATAACTTGTTAATCATTTATGAATAGTCATGTTTTGTAAATGATTCATAATTAACTAATAAACTTATAACTGAACGTTATTATAAAGTGTTACCGTTAAGATATCAAAATACATTCTCAGTTATTAACCAAATTAGTAATAAATCTCACAGAAACAAAATGTCACATTTCACCCCAAAAACAAAAGAAAAAAAAAATTCAAAGAAAAAATAATCCTACTTTTAGGATGATGTTTTCATTAACTTCATTTGGATAACATCTGAATATATCAGCGATAAATAAATTAAGTACACATACTATAATGATAAAAATTTTGGTAACACTTTACAATAAAGGTTGCATTAGTTAATATTAATTAACTACTTTAGTTAACATCAACTAAGAATGAAAAATACTACAGCATTTATTAATCATAGTTAATGTTAATCTCAACATTTACTAATACATTATTAAAATCAAATGTTGTATTTGTTAACATTAGTTAATGCACTGTGAACTAACATGAAAAAAAAATGAACAGCTGGATTTTTATTAACATTACCAAAGATTAATCAATACTGTAACAAATATATTGCTCATTGTTAGTTCATGTTAGTTAATATATTAACTAATGTTAACAAATGAAACATTGTAAAGTGTTATCAAGATTTTGATTGTACTTTACAAGCATACTTTACATTTTAAATAGCATCCTATATTACAGGATCTTTTTTTCACATTATAGAAAGAAACTAGGAATTGAAAGGTTTGTTTATGCAACATTATTTCTTCTTTAAATTTTTGTGTGACATATGACCCAGGCATTTTACCCTCAATGAAAACTCAAATGAAATGAAACAAATGAAATTACAGAAAAATCTATGAAATTTCAATTTATGTCCTTTTACTGCTTTAATGGTTCTAGCGTATTATTATCATGTGATTAATTTTAGTTTGTTAAACAGTTGAATTCAGTATTTATTAAATATGATATTTAAAACTTTTTTTTCTGTGAATTACAACACCGTACAACAAAAAATAAAAAAGAAAAAGCATTCTTTTGCATTACCTTCATCTGTGCTTCAGTGATGTGTTCTCCTTCTCCTGCAGGGAGCAGAGTGTTTGTGTGTGGCTGAGTTGGGATAGAAAAAACAGTGACAAGAGAGTGAGGGAAAAAGATACATTTGCACAGCAGAGGTCAAAAGTCATGCCAGTTTGCCTAATGAAAGGATAATGTGTTCTTGTGAAGAACAATCAAATTTAGATAGACAGACAGACAGAGATAGGAGTGCATCATGCAAATATGAATACCTGTATTCTCTGATTCTCCCACTTCATCATACAGCTGGCTCGAACAAGGGATAACGAACAAATGACAAGCAACTCAATCAAAGGAGTAAAGCATCACGGGACGTCTAGTGAACACTTGTCCAAGTAAATCAAACAAACAGACCCCCTCGGTTGCCATTAATAGCCTGCTCAATGGTCATGAAGTACAATGGGTCAAGTCATTGACCTTTTGGTGAGCTGAGACGACAAAGGGCCTAAACAGCTGAGAATGAACCACCTCCGTCTCAGGCAGGAGCGTGGATCGGAATGTTCCACTTCGTCATAGCAAGACAGCTAAAGGAAAAGAGACAGGATGTTAAGGTTCTCCAGATCTCCTGTTAATCCGAAGTGAAGGTCTTAATGAGGCAATCATGCTGACTACAACAATCAAGCAACATGCCACAAATAATTTCACTTAAAACACTGAGAAAACATCTTCTTGACCCAACACTCTAAGATACTAATCAGAAATGATCACTGACCCCCATCACAGTGATGGATGGGTCCAACAGGCTGTATGATGTTAAGACCTTCAAGACCTGTTAATAAGAAAAAAAAACAGGCAGAATTAACTTATACATCCCTAAATATAGGTATACAAATATTTATTGATTATTATGATATATGATACATACCTGCAAACTCAAAAGCGGTGAAAAAGGTGACGTTTATGAACTAAATAATTGTCGGGGGGAATTTTTTTGTGTGTGATTTTAACATGTAAACAAAGCATTCTGGTGCACTCTGACAAGAAAATATATGAAAAAAACAACAAAATTTGCTTAAAGTAAAAAAAAAAATAAAAAAAATTATTGACACTAGGGCTGGGCATTGACACAAATTTCACAATTGGATTCGATTTTGATTTGATTACCTTCAATTCAATATCAATTCATTTGGAGCCTATCAGGTACATTGCAAATTTCATCAAAGAAAAAATATCTCTCAACTAATGCTGTAAACTATACAGGGAATTACAGTTTGTACATCATTATAATATTAAAGGTTAAACTTAATCGAATTGTAAGCTACTTACATATAAATTACACATAAGGAATTAAACATTAAAGGCCTAAACATTTATATTGTGGGTGTCATAAAACGGATTTATACATTCAATATTGAAGCACATGTTAAGTACAAATACAATATGCAATAGCCTATAGTGCATATATTTATCAAAATGTTCTTCTTTAAGTACATTTTTGAGTTTTTCGACATTGAGTGGCTTTTCTGAGGTAAATGTGACAGTATTTTATTTATTATAAATGTGACATTTTTACATGACGCCTTTTTATGGTTAAAACACTGATCGATCAATTACATGTGACGATACGGATTTCGTACATGATTCACATAATTGACATATTTTGATTCAAAATGGTGAATTTCACAGAAAAGCGACTAGTTTGACAGGTTTCACAAGTATGATGATAGGATGTTGTCTGATTGATATACACAAATTGGAAACAGCAGTTCATGCAGGTTAAGAACATTTACTTTTTGGTGCATGACATAAACCAAAATCAAGATATGGCTTAGTGCAATTATCAAATTGCAAAGACTGTGATTTAATTATTCTTACACACAAGCAGCTCATTATCCACCATTATTAGTATTGCAAGTGTATTGTGGAACAAAGTATTATATTATTTTTAAATACTTGTTTTTTAAAATATTTCTTTTTTGTTTTTATTTAGAAATTTTTGTTCAGTAATATTATTATTTTATACACATATTGATAATCACAAAATTTTGCCTAAATTATTCAGCCCTACAGACAAGCACAGCAAACTTGATTTTTTTTATTTATTGTATTTTAAATTAGATCACAAATTTTATCAGACAAATAACAATTGGATTTCTTCCCTAAATCATGCAGCCTTATTTTCTTTCTCCTCTTATTTTTGCTTTACTTTAGCTTCACTTGTTAATGATTAAATCTTTGTATTATGTCTAGCATGTTTATATGATTTATAATTAGTGAGACTGCAAGTTACAATCAGGAAACCTATACTATAGAACACTTTACCGTAACCTTCAAAGCTTAGCGTGACAATTGGGTCAAGCAAACTTCACAGAAGGGTGCTATGAATGTGGTATTTTAGGACCCTGACAACTGACTAAAATAACAGGACTGTATATAACTCATAAGTATGCATGTTGTAACATCATTACTTCGATACTGAAGATGTTAAAAGGATCACATGTTGATCTTAATCCTTACGTTAAAAGATCCCAAGGTTCCTAATAAAAGATACATGCAAAAATTCACACCACAACATTTGCAGCACAATGAACAGCTGTTGCAGCCTCTCACACTGCAGAGGCCCCCGTATACAGCTGTCTGACCCTCTGCAGCGACTGTAAAGAAGCGGAGAAAAATTCAGTATGGTTATCTTTGTCCTCAAGGATAGAGGGAAAACAATGGGATGTCAACAAGAAGAGCAAGAGGTTGAGGTACAAGCCATGACAATTGAGCAGTATTTGATCTCGACCTTGCACAGAAGACCAGCTGTTGACTGTCCATCACCTCAATCTATAGACAGATCTGAATTATTTGTCACATCTTCTTTTATGCTACTGTTTCACTTAGCTGATATGACAGTCCCAAGCGATGACCTATTAAAAGATCTATAATATGTGCAAAAGTTAAACATGATATCTCACAAAAAGTGTACGGACATTACTTTGACAAAAGGCTGATTGATCTAGAGTTGACAGAGGTATTTTAGATAAATGGAATTAATTAACGTCTTATAAAAGAGAATAACATCCCCTAAGTAGTAACTCTTGAACAAATTTTAAAATCTGTCAAGCTTTAATTTTCATTGGATGCATTGCATGTGTCAGCTCTTGCAAAGCTTGTCTTTCTGAGAAAAAAAACAATGGAGAGGCTGAGCATGTTACAAAAAAAATTCTTGTGACATACCATGACAGATTCACATTTCTCAGATGTCAAGAGGTGTCCTGCTCATTGAGGAAGGGATCCAAAATAGACAACTGTTGTTCTTGTTGACCTGAGACAACATTGTAAAAGGAGTTCCTGATTAGGATGGTGTGGATGAATCTTTTAAGCAACATGGGTGTTCTTTTGTCCTTCCTCCCAAAAGCCTATTGTTACATCACACCATATATGTCAACTACCGTTGAACATCCTATGCCATCCAATCATTTGAAGGTTTATTTAGCAGGACCAGGGTGGGGCATCCATGACAAACCACCATTTTGGGATCAGTGACTCCCTTTAAAAAGGTAGCATCAACTCTGGAGTGACACAACACACAGGACATCCTGAGGTAAGAACCAAAGAGCCTCCAAACAGAAAGACCAAGGAAGATCTCCTGGAACTCATAAAAACCTCTTCCAAAAGCTGACATAATAAGATAAATCCATTACAATTTTAGGTGTAGGGATTTTTTCTGATAAGTAACACCTAAAATCACATCCGTGATCTCAAACGCTAATGGCTCTTTTGTTTCGTCCTTAGCGTAACACCGGCTCTTGCAGATTTAGGGAACAGAGTTTTGACAAACACAAGGTGAGAAGTTTTGCATCTACCTGAAAAATATGAAATGCATTTGATTATCATTTCGGTAACTGGAATGCCAATTATATGTCACACTTGTTATGAGTGCTTCAGTGCAGTTTTTGTCAAAGAACATTATATTTATGAGACTGTAAACTTCTAGATTTCAGAATGGGTGATTCACAAATGGCAGAGTTTGGGTCTGCCGCATCCTTCCTGCGGAAGTCAGACAAGGAGCGTCTGGAGGCCCAAACTCGCCCCTTCGACATGAAGAAAGAGTGCTTTGTGCCCGACCCTGAGGTTGAGTACGTCAAAGCCTCCATCACCAGCAGAGATGGTGACAAAGTCACTGTTGAGACTGAATTTGGAAAGGTAAGGATGCCTTGATTATCAGTTAGATGTGCTAATGCGAGCAACAGTTGCAATTTGTTCAGAAAAAGCTGAAATATATGTAAAATAATTTATATAAAAGTAGCAATGTGGAATACATACAGAAAATGCTTTAGATTTGCAGTTTAGCTGGCAAAAAAACAAAAAGGTTAGAATATTATCATAGAAAGCTATTAAAACACACTAATTGATTTTCTCTGTTCAACAGACAGTAACAGTGAAGGATGTAGATGTTCACCCCCAGAACCCGCCGAAGTTCGATAAAATTGAGGACATGGCGATGTTCACCTTTCTGCACGAGCCTGCTGTGCTGTTTAACCTCAAAGAGCGTTACGCAGCCTGGATGATCTACGTGAGCGATGAACATTGATTTATAATTAATTTACTGCCAGTAAATGTGTATAATTGTACTTAACCTATTCATTTGTCACATTACAGACCTATTCAGGGCTGTTCTGTGTCACTGTCAACCCCTACAAGTGGCTGCCAGTGTACGATTCCTTTGTGGTCAAAGCCTACAGAGGCAAGAAAAGGACTGAAGCTCCCCCTCACATCTTCTCCATCTCTGACAATGCCTACCAGTACATGCTGTCAGGTTAGAAATGTCTTTCACATCTATTCAACTAAACAAAAAACAAAAAATATTATATATAAAATGTTTTCTTTCACCCAACAGACAGAGAGAACCAGTCTGTCCTGATCACGTAAGTCATTTCAGCCTCAATTCTTTATTAAATTTTCTTAATGCATTTAAAATTATGAAAATGTCTGTCCTTTATACACACAGTGGAGAATCCGGTGCTGGAAAGACTGTGAACACCAAGAGAGTCATCCAGTATTTTGCCAGCATTGCTGCTGTATCTGGGAAAAAGGATGCAGCTTCTGAGAAGAAGGTGAATATAGCCACAAAGCTACCTGCACAAATTAATTTCAAATATATTTTTGTATACAAGACAAAATTATCTTGTAGGTAGCCTGCATTTATTGTTCATTTGTGGATTTTGTGATGATATTGTTTGTTTATAGGGTACCCTGGAGGATCAAATCATCCAAGCTAACCCTGCCCTGGAGGCCTTTGGCAATGCCAAAACCATCAGAAATGACAACTCCTCCCGTTTTGTAAGTGCTCCCTTATAACTGAGAATTTATTGTGTCCAAATAGTGTAAACTGGATATAAGTAGCAATAATAATTATGTGATTTTATTCTTATAACCAAACAGGGTAAATTCATCCGAATTCACTTTGGTGTGAGTGGAAAATTGGCTTCCGCAGATATTGAAACTTGTGAGTATGCTGTATTCCCAACTATGGTTGGACAACTATAATACATACAAATACAGCAATTATTTTATGAATATTTCATAATGTAGATCTCCTGGAGAAGTCTCGTGTCACTTATCAGCTCAAGGCTGAGAGAGACTACCACATCTTCTATCAGATTCTGTCTCAGAAGAAACCAGAACTGTTAGGTACGTTATGATGTGGAATTAGATTTATAACTTTAAATGCAAACCAAATGTGTCTACATACTGTATCTAACTGATGCCCACTCTTTACAGAGATGCTGCTCATCACAAACAACCCCTATGACTATGCCTACATCTCCCAAGGAGAGACACAAGTGGCATCTATTGATGATGCTGAAGAGCTGATGGCCACTGATGTTAGTGACTTATACCTATATAACAAACAAAATATACATAAATTAGAACTACTGAGAAGTACTACAAAATGTGTAAGAAAAAGTAGACTAATCTTATTGCTTTATCATGCTATTTTCAAACTACAGGAGGCCTTCGATGTGCTGGGCTTCACTACAGATGAAAAGGTTGGCATCTACAAGCTGACTGGTGCCATCATGCACTTTGGTAATATGAAGTTCAAGCAAAAGCAAAGAGAGGAACAGGCTGAGTCTGATGGGACTGAAGGCAAGTGATGTTAATTATTACCACACTGCCACTGGTGACTTTTTGATAAATGCTTCTAAATTTTAAACAAACCTTTTTTTCTTCACAAGATGCTGACAAAGTCGCGTACCTGATGGGCCTGAACTCTGCTGATCTTCTCAAGGGTTTGTGCCACCCAAGAGTCAAAGTAGGAAATGAGTGGGTCACCAAGGGACAGAATGTCCAGCAGGTGAAGAAACTTTAAAAAAAATTTATAGCTTTGCAATCATGTTATAGAAATAAAAAATGCAAAATCCATTTTTAATGTACGTTCACTCTTTTCAGGTGTACTACTCTATTGGTGCTCTGGCAAAGTCAGTGTATGAGAAGATGTTCCTCTGGATGGTTGTGAGAATCAACCAATCCCTGGACACCAAACAGCCTCGCCAGTACTTCATTGGTGTGCTGGACATTGCTGGATTTGAGATCTTTGATGTAAGCTGAAATCAACTGATTATTGTTATTCAAGATCAAATCCAACAAGCATTGCAGCACATTGTGATTATACAATATATTCCACCTGCAGTTCAACACCTTTGAGCAGCTGTGCATCAACTTCACTAATGAGAAGTTGCAGCAGTTCTTCAACCACCACATGTTTGTGCTGGAGCAAGAAGAATACAAGAAGGAGGGCATTGAGTGGGAGTTTATTGACTTTGGCATGGACTTGGCGGCTTGCATTGAGCTTATTGAGAAGGTATGTTTATGTGCATAAAAATTATAAACATTATCTTGTGTACTTTTTGTGTTTTCTGTTTATCATATTACTTACACTAAATTTGTTACATTATATTTTGTTCTCTGCAGCCCATGGGTATCATGTCCATCCTTGAAGAGGAGTGCATGTTCCCCAAAGCCAGTGATGCAACATTTAAAGCTAAGCTTTATGACAACCATTTGGGGAAAAATCCTACTTTCCAGAAGCCCAGGATTATCAAGGGTAGACCAGAGGCCCATTTTGCTCTGGTTCACTATGCTGGCACTGTTGACTACAATATTTCCAACTGGCTGGTGAAGAACAAGGACCCTCTCAATGAGACTGTGGTCGGACTTTTCCAAAAGTCTACTGTGAAGATGTTGTCTATTCTATTTGCTGGATATGCTGGGGCTGACTCAGGTGTGTACTGATCTTCAGTATAGATTATTCTATATATATATATATATATATATATACTGTATTTTGTTTTGGGTTTAAACTATGGTGTGTCAGAATAATATAAGCTAAAACATTTTCTTTTACATTTCCCATTGGTTTTAGCCCAAGACTCCAAGGGAGGTAAAGGTGGTAAAAAGAAGGGTTCTTCTTTCCAAACTGTGTCAGCCCTCCATAGGGTATGGAATATTGCAACAAGTTATCAAAACAAAAAGAAATATGTTCACAACAAAAGTATAGAAAATTGCTTACCTTATAACATTTTTTTAATCATAGGAGAACTTGAACAAGCTGATGACCAACTTGAGGTCAACTCACCCTCACTTTGTGCGCTGCCTCATCCCCAATGAGACTAAGACTCCTGGGGCGATGGAGAATCCTCTGGTCATGCACCAGCTGCGCTGTAACGGTGTGCTGGAGGGCATCAGGATCTGCAGAAAGGGATTCCCCAACAGGATCCTGTATGGAGATTTCAAGCAACGGTTAGTATGAAATCAAATGGCTTTCATGTCTTACAAAATTTTATGTATGACTCCAAGTTATTGCAAGTTGTAAATTTAAGCATTTGCTAGAATAAAAATAAATACATATAAAAAATAATTGTTAATGTGTTTTTTTAATAGATACCGCATCCTAAATCCTGCTGCTATCCCTGAGGGACAGTTCATTGATAACAAGAAGGGTGCAGAAAAACTTCTGGGCTCTCTGGACATCGATCACAACCAGTACAAGTTAGGACATACTAAGGTATTTTTATATTAACATTAACTTTTTCCAAAGCCACTTTTCCATTGTCACCCTTTTGACACAAAATTCTTTACTATTTTCAGGTCTTTTTTAAGGCTGGTCTTCTGGGTACTCTTGAAGAGATGCGAGATGACCGTCTTGCACTTATTATAACTGGAATTCAGTCCAGGGCTCGTGGTTTTCTATCAAGAGTTGAGTTCCAGAAAATTGTGGAAAGAAGGTTAGATTTTAGCTCTTTAATATATTCTCTAAGTTGCATTTAAAATGCAAGACTGAACATTTTTATGTAATATCTACAGAGATTCTTTGTTGGTGATCCAGTGGAATGTACGTGCTTTCATGGGTGTCAAGAATTGGCCCTGGATGAAGCTCTACTTCAAGATCAAACCTCTGCTGAAAAGTGCAGAGACTGAGAAAGAAATGGCCAACATGAAGGAGGAATTCACCAAGTTGAAGGAGGCTTATGCCAAATCTGAAGCCCGCAAAAAGGAGCTTGAGGAAAAGATGGTTTCTCTTCTCCAAGAGAAGAACGACCTGCAGCTTTCAGTGCAGTCTGTAAGTCCATATGGAAATAAAACTGCTTTTAATTTTTTTCACAATTCAAAAAATAAAAAAAACTTTTTCCCCCTCTCTGATAGGAACAAGATAATCTTGCAGATGCTGAGGAGAGATGTGAGGGTCTGATAAAGAGTAAAATCCAGCTTGAGGCCAAAGTCAAAGAGCTGACTGAAAGACTGGAGGATGAAGAAGAAATGAATGCAGAATTGGTTGCAAAGAAACGAAAGCTGGAGGATGAATGTTCTGAGCTCAAGAAGGACATTGATGATCTTGAGCTCACTCTGGCCAAAGTAGAGAAAGAGAAACATGCCACTGAGAACAAGGTCAGTTTTCAACACTGAACATGTTTAGTGATGCTAGAATGTTGTGTTAAGTGTCCGTTCATATAATGACACATTTCTACAGGTTAAAAACCTGACAGAAGAGATGGCAGCTTTGGATGAAATCATTGCTAAGCTGACCAAGGAGAAGAAAGCTCTCCAGGAGGCCCATCAGCAAACGCTGGATGACCTCCAGAGTGAGGAAGACAAAGTCAACACACTCACCAAAGCCAAAGCCAAGCTGGAGCAACAAGTGGATGATGTGAGTACAATAAAATCTCACAATAAACATATTGGCAAAATGTTACTTTAAATGTGTGATATGTTTTGCAAAACAATGTTAATTAATTATATTTTATATAATAAGCTTGAGGGATCCTTGGAGCAAGAAAAGAAGCTACGCATGGACCTTGAGAGGGCAAAGAGAAAGCTGGAGGGTGATTTAAAATTGACCCAGGAGAGCATTATGGACTTGGAAAATGATAAACAGCAAATGGAGGAGAAGCTGAAGAAGTATGAACATGTGAAACATTTCATTCTAAAATAAAAAATAAAAAAATAAGAAATGAAATATCATCAATCTTTCTGATATTACCTTAAAGGAAGGACTTTGAAATTGGCCAGCTCAACAGCAAAATTGAGGATGAACAAGCCCTTGGTGCCCAGCTGCAGAAGAAACTGAAGGAGCTGCAGGTATGTTTAAACCAAAGTTAAATCAAATAAAAGAATCATTTAAATTTACTATGATTCATATCAAAACTTTCAATTTACCCCATTTCTAGGCTCGTATTGAAGAGCTTGAGGAAGAGCTGGAGGCTGAGAGAGCTGCTCGTGCTAAAGTTGAGAAACAGAGAGCCGATCTGTCCAGAGAACTGGAGGAGATCAGTGAGAGGTTGGAGGAGGCTGGTGGAGCCACCGCTGCCCAGATTGAGATGAACAAGAAACGTGAAGCTGAGTTCCAGAAACTGCGCAGAGACCTTGAAGAGGCCACTCTGCAACATGAGGCCACTGCAGCTACACTGAGGAAGAAACATGCAGACAGTGTGGCTGATCTGGGAGAGCAGATTGACAACCTCCAGAGAGTGAAGCAGAAGCTGGAGAAAGAGAAGAGTGAATTGAAGTTAGAGCTTGATGATGTGGTCTCCAACATGGAACATATCGTCAAAGCAAAGGTTTGTAGCAAAACAGAAATGTATGTCACCAAGACAGATTATGTGAAACTACAATTTAAAATCAATATAATTTACTTACTCAATTTATTTTATATTAGAGCAACTTGGAGAAAATGTGCAGAACTCTGGAAGACCAGATGAGTGAGTACAGAACTAAGGCTGAGGAAGGTCAGCGCACAATCAATGATTTCACCATGCAAAAAGCTAAGCTGCAAACTGAAAATGGTAAGAACACAAAATATAGCAACTTTTCTTAATAAAACTTTTAGTTTTGAAATGAAAATTTGTTATACCTTTTTCTGGCATTTCAGGTGAACTCTCCAGACAGCTTGAGGAGAAAGACTCCCTGGTGTCTCAGTTAACCAGAGGCAAGCAGTCCTACACTCAGCAAATTGAAGACCTCAAGAGACAGCTAGAAGAAGAAATCAAGGTTTGTTTTGGAGATCCATAATGCTTTTCTAGAAGTTGAATCTTTTTTTGTTACATAGTAGGACAACAGAAATCACCTCAAAGCAACTGGCTATTTTTCTCTTCAGGCTAAGAATGCCCTGGCCCATGCAGTTCAGTCTGCTCGTCACGATTCTGATCTGCTGAGAGAGCAGTTTGAGGAGGAGCAAGAAGCCAAGGCTGAGCTGCAGCGCAGTATGTCCAAGGCAAACTCTGAGGTGGCTCAGTGGAGAACCAAGTATGAAACTGATGCCATCCAGAGGACTGAGGAGCTGGAGGATGCTAAGTAAGAATCAGGGAATATACTATTTGGTTTTCAGATGTTTGTTAACAAATTCCTCTAATTTGTTTTAATATTGCTAATTGGACCTTAAAATATCCTTGCTTGACACAATTAGAAAAAAATTGGCTCAGCGTCTCCAAGAAGCAGAAGAAGCTGTGGAAGCGGTCAATGCTAAATGCTCCTCTCTTGAGAAGACCAAGCACAGGCTGCAGAATGAGATTGAAGATCTCATGGTGGATGTGGAGAGATCCAATGCTGCTGCTGCTGCTCTGGACAAAAAGCAAAGAAACTTTGACAAGGTAATACACAGATTATTATTTAATAATTGAATATGTATTACTTTTGTCTTTCATAATTAATTAAACACCTAAATAATGCCTAATCAGGTTTTGGCTGAGTGGAAGCAGAAGTATGAGGAGTCTCAGACTGAACTAGAAAGTGCCCAGAAAGAGTCTAGATCTCTCAGCACTGAACTCTTCAAACTGAAGAACTCCTATGAAGAAGTTCTGGATCAACTTGAGACCATGAAGAGAGAGAACAAGAACCTTCACGGTAACTATATTTTGGTTACCTGCAGAGTTAACAGATGTTATATTCTGCATATCTTTCCTTAACAGTTATTTTTCTTTTTAACAGAGGAAATTTCTGACCTCACTGAGCAACTTGGAGAGTCAGGAAAAAGCATCCATGAGCTGGAGAAAATTAGAAAGCAGCTGGAGCAGGAAAAAGCAGAAATCCAGACAGCCTTGGAGGAAGCTGAGGTAATCCTTGATTATAATTTCTTTTTTGTTCACATAAGGCTGATTTTGGACAAAGCACTTACAAAATTTCTTTCACATTAAAAGGGCTCACTTGAACATGAGGAAGGAAAGATTTTGAGAGCTCAACTGGAGTTCAATCAAGTAAAGGCTGATATTGAACGTAAGCTGACAGAGAAAGATGAAGAGATGGAGCAGGCCAAGAGGAACCAGCAGAGAGTGGTGGATACCCTGCAGAGCTCACTGGAATCAGAGACTCGCAGCAGGAATGAAGCTCTCAGACTGAAGAAGAAGATGGAGGGAGACCTCAATGAGATGGAGATTCAGCTCAGCCAGGCTAACAGACAGGCATCAGAAGCCCAGAAGCAACTCAAGGGTCTTCATGGACATCTCAAAGTATGATGAATCTTCAAATCAAGATTTTATGATGCTTAATTGAAATCCAACATAGTTCTTCAGTCTTTTCATTTATAAAATTTGTACTTTACAGGATGCCCAACTGCAACTAGATGATGCTCTTCGTGGTAATGATGATCTCAAAGAGAACATCGCCATTGTGGAGAGACGCAACAATCTACTGCAGGCTGAACTAGATGAGCTGAGATCCCTGGTGGAACAGACTGAGAGAGGAAGGAAACTGGCTGAGCAGGAACTGCTGGATGTCAGTGAGAGAGTTCAGCTCCTGCATGCCCAGGTAATACATTTCAAATATGTACACATGCAATCAGTTTACTCAACTATCATTACTTTCACCAGTGAACTTTGATCTTAAATGGTATAAACTATCTTGATGCAGAACACCAGCCTGCTGAATCAGAAGAAGAAGCTGGAGGGAGATAATACTCAGCTTCAGACTGAGGTTGAGGAGGCAGTGCAGGAGTGCAGGAATGCTGAGGAAAAAGCCAAGAAGGCCATCACTGATGCTGCCATGATGGCTGAGGAGCTGAAGAAGGAGCAGGACACCAGTGCTCATCTGGAGCGCATGAAGAAGAACATGGAGCAGACCATCAAGGACCTGCAGCACCGTCTGGATGAAGCTGAGCAGATCGCCATGAAGGGTGGCAAGAAGCAGGTCCAGAAACTGGAGGCCAGAGTAAGTTTCTTAATGCATTTTATATTCGTACATTTTGTAAAGACAATTATTCATGAATATTTGTGTTCAGATTTTGGTAAATTTATAGTCATTTTCTGTTTTGGTAGGTGAGAGAGCTGGAAAACGAGGTGGAGCTTGAACAGAGAAAGGCTAGCGAGTCTGTGAAAGGAGTCCGTAAATATGAGCGACGCATCAAGGAGCTCACTTACCAGGTCACATTCTTTGACATACAAATAAATGCATTTTTATTCATACCATAATAATTCATACCAGTGAAGTCACTTTGTATCCTGTTTTTCAGACTGAAGAGGACCGTAAGAATCTGGCTCGCCTGCAGGATCTGGTGGACAAACTCCAGCTGAAGGTCAAAGCCTACAAGAGATCTGCTGAAGAGGCTGTAAGTAAACAATGTCTCTTATTATCTGAAGTATTGGTGTCTCTGTATTATTTTTTTACAATGTTTTTCATTGTTTTTTTAGGAGGAACAGGCCAATGTGAACCTGGGCAAGTTCCGTAAGCTGCAGCATGAGCTGGATGAGGCAGAGGAGAGGGCTGATATTGCTGAATCTCAGGTCAACAAGCTTAGAGCCAAAAGCCGTGATTCTGGATCCAAGGTAAAACATTTTTATCCACTTAATCATTGTAATTTAGTACAACATAGATTGCAATGACACTTTCTTTTTTTGCTCTTTTATTACAGAAAGGACATGATGAAGAGTAATCCTCCACTATAAAGATTCTGTGTGCTGTGAAGCCATGTTCATGTATTGGTTCTGATGTAACAATAAAAACTGCAATTATGAATTCTTATGTCTGTGGCTTTCCTTCCCTATATGCAGTGCAAAAGTGGGCATTAAAGGTGTGGTGGAAAAAAAACCCAAAACAAATAATTCAAAATCTATTAAGTAAATAAGTAAAATGGTACCAAGAGTAAGCTCTACAAAATGTGTGGGTTTCATACAGTATATATGATGAATAAAGCAAGATATTCAATTAATTTCACTTTGCAAACACTGATTTATGGTTCACAAAATTAGGACAAATACATCACTCTATTCAGTGTTTAGTCATGACTCTTTTTCTGCCTTTGAATGGATATCAATTCACATCACTTTAGTTATCCTGACTGTATTTGAGCCATTTAAATATTCTGTTTTGTAGATAATAATACAAATAAAAAAAAATATTTCTGCCCGTTTGAAAAAAGAAAAATGGGTAACACTTTATTTGTGTTCTTGTTACATGTACTGTAGTAATAACAGCAAATTTTGCATAATTACATGCAACCAATCCCTAAAATAGTTAATTTTTATTACTCAGTACTTTCATGTAATTGCACTGTAACAAGGACACCTTAAAATAAAGTGTACCCAAAAAATGTTGTGCTACTTGTGTTCTATATGTCACCATATGGTAGGGTGACCAGACGTCCCCGTTTTCCAAGGGACAGTCACGGTTTTTGGTGTTTTGTCCCCAACTGGAGTTGTCCCCGGAAATGTCCGTTTTACAGCTCGGTCAAAACAACCTGCAAATACACTGCAAAAAACCTGACCGACATACAGCAGCCTGTTGGTTATAGGAGCAATCATGTAGTGATTATGTTCACCAACAGAGGGGGCTGTGCAGCTACACTGTTACACTTGAAGGACGAAACTCTGGTCCAGAGTGACGTCAATTATAAAAAGAAACGGTTTTAAGGTAATAACATACAGAGTGCAGGATTGTTTTGCACAATTTTAAACTTCCCCAAAAGTTTAATTAATTTCCACACACACATCTTAACTATATCACGTGGTGAAGGTACACAGATGTGAATAAAATAATAATAATAATAATAAAATAATAATACACTTGCAACTTTGTGCTTAAAATGAGTCTAAATGCAATATTCAAAATTTGTTAAAAGTTAAAAATAGGGCATACAGTAAACAGCTTGTGAAAATGAGAACATTAAATTCAATAATAAATGTTAAATGTTGTTTTATTTATTTTATATACCTGTTTTATTTGTATTTTTTTATTTTTGTAATGTGCCTTAGTAAAGTCATACTTTTGTTATAAAAGGGATACTGTTTTGGACTGCTTTTGGTTGCTATTAATAGTTTTTTGGTGAATTATATTAAAACCAGAAACCCCAATAATCAAACTAAAACATAATATTTATTTAATTAATAGACAATAAATGAGATTACTGTGATATTTTGACCATTCAAATAGGAAAAATCTGGTCACCTTAACATATGGGCCGTATGCTAATATGAATAATAACCATATATTTTTTATTATACTATCGTTAATTTATAACAAATCTTTTTTTTTAGTATATATATATTTTTATACCAAAATTTTTTTTTAGTATATATATATATATATATATATATATATATATATATATATATATATATATATATATATATATGTGTGTGTGTAATTACACGTTGTCATAAAAACAAGTCACTAACCTACTCTATACATCACAGTTCGGTTCCTGGTTAATTTTGAATCAGATATACCTGATAACTTGTGGTATTCAGATCCCTGTTCATTTTGAATCATTTACCTGGAAAATGACTTGTGGTTCCAGTGAAGGATTCACTGACTGATTCAAAACGAGTCTGTTCACTGAATCATTTTAAGAAAGGAAAATAACCTATTCATAAGAGTCTTTTCCGCGAATAAGAAATCAACACTGGCATTTGACGAATAAATCTTATATAAACGCACAATGTTTCAACACTTTAAACTATTTTACAACATTTCTATCGTATGTACCTTACCTTTGTAACGTTAAAACGCGACCTGTGTCCACTAGTGTTGTGATGATAGATTTAACTCATCAAGTGAAAATAGCCTGTGATAAATATATTTGTTTTAATAAAAATATTTTACACATATTCTGTTGTATTTATTTGTGCTATTACTTGTAATTTGATCATTTGTTCCTATTTTATTACGTATTATTTACTTGTCTAGCATTATTTAAAATTTAAGTGAGTTAATAGTAGCTTTTGGTGTCATAACCTTATTTATTAAGGTTAAATGTATCAAAAACAACGAAAACAATAACTAAGCTTATTTTATAGGACCGTTTTCTTTTCTTTCTCTTTATTATTTTTTTAGTGTGGGGCCAGTGAAAATTTTGGCTGGGCAAGTAAAAATTTGAACCACTGAAAAAAAAAAAACCTTAGCATTGAGCCCTGATAACAAATCTCAAAACTTTTTTGAGTAACGTTATATCTATGTGTAATTGGGTGGTTGACATATAAGCCTGAAAAACATTATTTTTTAAAAACGTCAAATATTAGGCATAAAAAATATTGAGTTGTGTTGTACTGACTCTTGAATTTCCAAAAATAGTTGTGGTTTTTTAGATTTTGTATTGGAAATTGGATTTATTCACCAATTTGTTGCATTTGTGCCTAAAATTGTCATATGGTGTGACATAAAAGTTATTCTATATAAAATGAAAATGAGATATACTCTCCCTACGTAACTAACTTCACCATAAACCTTTATCATTCCTATCTTCAGATTTTTTTTTTTTTTTGGTGCAGATCCAATATATTTGTGTGTGTGTTATAACTGTTAAACAGTAAAAAATATCAATTTACAATTAGCCGAATGTTTTAGATTGAAAATTCATAGACTATTATAGTATTAGTAAAAACGGATACCCATGGGATAATAACAGATTCACATGGGATCTTTAAACATCAGTGGAAGCTGAAAAGGTATAAAGAGAAGAAACAAAGAGGAAAACTCAAGGCATTCAGTGTGCACTCCCTTCCTCCTTCAAGAGATGAGAAAATGATAGAGATGTGGAGAGACGCATAAAAGATACAGAAAAGAAAAAAGAATTGAATTGAGTCTTTCCCTGTATTTTTGTGTCCTCTCTTTACTTGACATTTCTGCCTGACACAAACAAAAAATTGCATCTTTTAATATGCAAAGTATGGCAAACATGGTTAAACGTTTAAATTAAGTATACATTTGAAAAGCAACACATTAAAGGGATAGTTCACCCAAAAATGAAAATAATGTCATTAATTACTCACCCTCATGCCGTTCCACACCCGTAAGACCTTCATTCATCTTCAGAACACAAATTAAGGTATTTTTTATGAAATCCAATGGCTCAGTGAGGCCTGCATTGCCAGCAAAGTCACCAAACCTCTCAAAATCCAGAAAGGTACTCAAAACATATTTAAAACCGTTCATGTGACTACAGTGGATCAACCTTAATGTTATGAAGCGACGAGAATACTTTTTATGTGACAAAAATAACAAAATAAAGACTTTTCAACAATATCTAATGATTCATAACACTGCTTCATAAAGCTTCAAATCTTGTTTCGAATTAGTGATTCAGGTTGCATATTAAACTGCTAAACTGTTGAAATCACATGACTTTGGCACTCCAAACCACTGATTTCATTAGTAAAGCGCCGCAGCAGTGTTTTGAAATGGGCCATCACTAGATATTGTTTTAAAAATGTCATTATTTTGTTTTTTTGTCACACAAAAAGTATTCTTGTCACTTTATAACATTAAGGTTGAACCGCTGCAGTCACATGACTGTTGTAAATATGTTTTGAGTACCTTTCTGGATCTTGAGAGATTTGGTGACATTTCTGGCTATGTAGGCCTCACTGAGCCATCGGATTTCATCAAAAATATCTTAATTTGTGTTCCGAAGATGAACGGAGGTCTTACGGGTGTGGAACGACATGAGGGTGAGTAATTAATGACATTATTTTCATTTTTGGGTGAAATAACCCTTTAATTGGATGGGTAATTTAATGTTCACCATTAATTTATTACAATATGTTATTATTATTTTTTTATCATCAAAAAAAGGGGTATGTCATATTGTGTGACAAATGTATCATATGGTGTGACCTGGAAAAAACGGTCACACCATATGATACGGTGTCACACCATATGACGTTTTGCTCAGTTAAGATAATCTCTCGGTTAACTAAAAACAGCTAGCTTATACTTGGCACGTAAATTGCCACATTACAGCAATGATTTTTAAGAATAAATGAGTAAAATTTGTAAAAAGTGTTTCATTTTCATGCAAATAATGTCACACCATAAGACACAAAACTTTGACCACTAGTGAGCTAATCAGATACAGAGCTTTTTAAGTAAAAATCAAAAAGTCAGAACTCGCCTCATGACCTTCCAAACCACTTTAGAGATGACAATGCAACATCCTGGTTGAGTGTGGACCTCTGGTTCATAATGTTGTCCAAATTATTGCCCGTTCAAAATATAGATTTTAATGTCACACCATATGATGCCCATTTTACGGACAAAATGTATTTGGCCAGAACCTTCTTAAAAATCATGCACAGACATCAACACTTTCTGTGTTCATTAAAAATGCCTAATTCTGTTATTTAAACTGTAAATCTATCAATTGTTTATACTTTGCTGAGATATACTGTCATATTAGTAAAGTCACACATAGCCCGGACAGTCACACCATATGACAATTTTGATGTTTAGATCAAAATTTGAAGTATTGGTCTTCATACACCAACTAAAGCTATGGTACGCTGTAGTAATATCTTGTTAGAAGAACAACATAAGGATATAATTTTTAAAAAAATACCCATTTTCTTTAGTAAATGACATTATGGACAGGTAGAACTGTACGTCATGTCATCCACCCAATTACACGTCATAAAAACCAGTGTAGTCACTAACCTACTCTATACATCACATTTCGGTTCCTTGTTTATTTCGAATCAGATTTACCTCGAAAATGACTCGTGTTTCAGTGAAGGATTCACTGACTGGGTGACTGATTCAAAACGAGTCTTCTGAATCATTTTAAGAAAGGAAAAGAACCTATTCAAAATAGTCTTTTAAATCTTGGGAGATTTTATATAATCTTGGGATGAATCTTATATAAACGCACAATGTTTCAACACTTGTTGACTAGATTTTAAACTATTTTACATAATTTCTATCGTATGAACCTTAACGTTACCTTTGTAAATTGCGACCCGCGTCCACTGGTGTTGTGATGATAGATTTAGCTCAGGAGAAAGCGTTTCTTCCTTTAATTTGACATTTGTGGATTTTCCTCAAGTGAAAATAGCCTGCGATAAATATATTTGTTTAAATAAAAATATTTTATACTCAAATAGGCCTAACGTTATTCAGTCTTTCCCCGGTTAACTTCTTATAATAAACACAGTTAAATCACGGATCAATTTAAGTAAAATTCACATTTTTATGGCGATCAGTTTGTCACCTCATCAATAGCATATTGTTAGCAACATTTAACCACATAATTAAGCACTTTATTAAACACTTAATTTAGTTCTAAGCAAAGAGACTGTACAAAAATTCGTTACGTTACCTACCGTGACCACAATTTCGTCTGCTTAATCTTCTGAATAAAAACGAGTTATTAAACTTTAAAACTGTACAAAAAATGAACATATACATAAAAGCTGAACCGAATATCAACTCAAACCATGTACTTTGCGTATTATATCGTCAAAATTCATCTTCAGAAATCTGAGGAGAAAATTCAGTGACGGTTATTGAGATTCCCGCTCGCATGATGACGCGAGGCACCCAGACTGCGCCTGCGGACGACTGACGTCACGTGACGTCACTATTGTCTTATATTGTATTAAATACTATTGTATTAAATTTTTCTCATATTTGATTAAGTTTGCATCGTTGATTCTGTAATTGTCTGCTTTGAAACAATCCGTAAAGCACTGTAGAAATTAAGGTGACCTGACAGTACAGTATAGGCTATTATTAACCCCAAAAAACAGTAAACATCAAGTGAAACTGGAGCATATACAAGATGCTTGGGCAAAAATACATCAAAATGTATTTTAAAATAAAATACCAAACACCTCCATTTTAAGTGTATCAAAATAAACTACAAAATACAGCAGCCACACCATGTATCGAAATAAAGTACTAAAAATTACTAAAAAATACTTTTACAAGGGAGCATGAAATTCCTTCGCAAACCTTCCATCAATTGGCCTATTTGATCGATTCCTTCACCATTACAATGACTCAGTTGATTAAGTAAACAATGTTTGATAGCCCCAGCTTTTCTCTGCCAGTCATGCAATAAATCTGACATATGCAACCAGTTAAAGGCACAATATGTAGGATTTTAAGATTAATATATCCAAAAACCACTAGAACAATGTTATATATTTTTCCAAATTTTTCCAAGATTGTTTAAATCCAGAGAAATAAGCAATTTTAACCAGGACACGGGCCATATCCGTGCATCTCCTATCATTGACATCATACCCTCAATTTCCGATTTTGTTAAGTATAGACCATGGAAACATCAAAGACGCTTTAAATTCCTCATCTGGCTAATAAAACATATTATATGTATATCTAATAAAACATATTATATGTAGGCTAATATATTATCTGTTTTATTAGACAGATGAGGAACTGTTTAGATTCATTCATTGACAGAAAACTATATGTTATATAGCTTCTTGTTTAAATCTCGTTTTCTTGATTTACAGTGAGTACCATGTTTTACCATGACTAATATCGAGCTAGCTTACTGCAGTGTGTAACAAGTGTCTCCTCTGCCCAAGTCCCATCCCGATTCTTTTCCACTGGCTGTAGGCGTGAAGACCACACCTCCCATGATTCCACAAAATCAAGGATAAGCGACTGAATAAGGACCTCTAGCAGTGAAAATTTATTATTGTGGCTTTAACAGATAAAATATTCACACATCCCTGTGATCTCCCAAGGTTACTTTTAAAGTAACCAACAGTTTAATGTTTAACAGTTTGCGAATGACTCATAATTGTATCCTAATTTAGTATGGTGTTTGGTAACAAAGGGCCTACTTTGCATCAGCAACACTGACTCAATGACAAACATCATTGATCATTCATAAGAAGATGACTGATGGCACCTGTATTCATAGCAACTAGTTTCTAACTAACATTTGATTGCTTATCATAAATATAGGGGGCTGCTGCTCGGTATAATAATTTTCAAGTTTTCTCTTTTATTTAATTTGCACAGCATACAAAAGACTGGATGACATATCTCTGTTTGTAGCATTCTACAATAACATCTGCAGTTACGTACATCAACAGGTGAGGTCAGTAACACGCTGCATTCACTAAAATTATTAAATCCCTTCATCTACTCCAATTCAGCTCATGTGTTTCTACTAAACCAGCGTAAGATAACATTTGAATCCTGATAGATCTGTGCTCTAATTAAGTCGCCTCACAGTTTTGGTATAGAGGGCATAAAATATTAATGATGAGGAACACCTTGCAATTCACAAACCCTGATAAATACTATCCTCTCTGAGAAAAGATTCTGCTCTAGATTTTTCAGGTATGATTTTGATGTAGGCTTCGACTTCTCCAACAATGTCATCGTAGGCGTCGCAGGGAGGTTTCAGAATAGAGATGCCGTCTTCCACTAACTGTACGGCTTCACTGAGGTTTATTTTCCGGCTCCCTCGTTCACACAGAAGCTTAGTGATACTTTCACTGCTCTTCACCAGGTCTCCCAGTTTAAACGACAGAATAGGTAAATCATGTTCCTCGGTTGGAGGCTTTTTGCCAGCTGAATAGCGACTAGTGGAAGATAGATATTTCCAAAGACTCCCAATTTGTCTTCATAAAAGTCTCTTATCACTGCAGCCTTGTCTTCCAATGTCACCCCAGTGAAGGCAATCTTATCATAAAGATCAGGTTCAATGATCTTAACGATATGTTTTTCCTCTCTTTTAGAAACGTCAAGAATTTTGCACATAGCTTTTCTTAATGGCACAGTTTTCCTTAATACTTTTGTTTCCATCTGCTTTGAATGGGGAGAGGGTTTCTTCAAAGTGAGCATTGATTACGTTCAACAGTCTGTTGGTGACGGCCATAATGCCCGCTAAACACTTCATAAGAATGTTAGGGGATAATGTTCTATCAATGTTATCACTAAACATTTATAGAATGTTTTTAGATATTTTTTTCTTACCTTTTAGCAGAACGTTCTGGGAACAAAAATAAAACTTGCCACTGAAAACATTCAAAGAACATTACAAATTTATAGCTGTCCCCATCTACCCCTTCTTTTTACCTTAAAGTTTATTTTATTTTTATTTATTTAATATATTTAATTTATTATCTTATTTATATTTAATTTCATAAAGAAGTAAAGTAAAGAATTAATGACAGAAATAACATCATACTTTTCAATGTTACACATTCTGGAGATATGCAATATGTGAACATGTAAGTAATATATATATATTTATATTTATGCGTGATCGCGAAAGTGAAAGTAAACGCTATTTCAATACACCGCATTTGAAAGTGGCTCCTTGATGCATGCAAATATCTCTCAGTATGAAAGCTATTTTAGGCTGGGCAGTGTAACCATCTCTTAGTTCTGTATCAAAGAAAAATTTGGTCTTATTTGCACTTTGAATATTGAGAGAGTGTGGTGCCCACAAGTTGAACATATAGAGACATTCACCCAGAGACTGCCCCTTTAAGGGAGCGGGTTGCGGGATATAGTTTTCCGGGTTAACGTTGTGGGTTTGGTTTTGTTTACATCTCTCGCTCTACCGCTGTACCACTGTACCGCTGTTGTGTTGTATTGAAGTGGAGAGTAAAACTGACTCGACGTACATCTGTCTCCTGTCTCCTCACTTATTACACTCCACATTTGGTGACCCCGACGTGAGTTGGATAAGGCTGAAATATGTCACACAACGGCGGTGGTGAAAATGATGCGGCCGCGGCGCCCGCCGCCGCTAGCGGTGCGGCTAATCTCGGCGCGATCTACGCTGCCACCATCAAGTTGCCGGACTTTTGGCAGCACAATCCACGGCCGTGGTTTCAACATATCGAGGCCCAGTTCCAGCTGAGAGGGATAACGCAGGATGTTACAAAGTATTTTCATGTAGTAGCGGCTTTGGATGCCTCGACGACAGCCAGAGCTATGGCGCTATTAGAGGCTCCTCCGGCGGACGGCAAATACGACGCACTTAAAAGATTCCTGTTAAGCCTCTTTGAACTGTCGGAGCTAGAGAAGGCAGAACGCCTGCTGTCCCTGAATGGCCTTGGCGATAACAAGCCATCTGAATTAATGGAGAAGATGCTGGCTGTGTTGGGCACGGCGGATCCATCATTCCTTTTCGCCCACATATTCCTGCGGCAGCTTCCAGCACCTGTGCGCACCGCACTGGCCAGTTCCCCCTCCCTTCCTCCAGAGACTACCGGGCATTGGCTGTGGAGGCAGACAGGATTTTCCTCGCTAACCGGCAGCAGTTTGTCCATGCGCTGTTGCCCCCTCAGCACACGTCTGCCCCATTCACACCGCCAGTGGATGACCAGGGTACTGCAGCTGCTGTGACAGCCCGCCGACAGCGTGAGGACGGGTGGTGTTATTACCATTCCAGGTTTGGGGCCAAAGCCAAGCAGTGTCGCCAGCCTTGCAGTTTTGGAGCACAGGGAAAAGCCAGGGCCGGCGCTCATTAGCAGCTATGGGCGCTGGCCGGGACTGCAAGCTGTTATTCATCACTGACGCTTTTTCTGGCCGGCGGCTGCTGGTCGATTCTGGGCTCAGCGCAGCATCCTGCCAGCGAAGTCTGTGGACACCATGGCTGGCGGACATGGCCCCCCTATGGATGCCGCTAACGGCACACCCATTCGTACTTATGGCACGAGGTATGTGGAGGTGTGTTTCGGCGGGCGGCGTTTTGGCTGGGATTTCGTCATGGCTGCTGTGTCTACATCTCTCCTGGGTGCGGATTTTCTCTGCGCTTACAGATTGTTAGTGGATGTTACGAACTGCCGCCTGATAGACGCCCTTTCTTTTGCTTCGTACCCCTGTACACTGGGAGGGGCGGGGGCGCTTTGTCTGTCGAATACGCTTGCCACAGGAGACCTGTATCAACGCCTACTGGCTGAGTTCCCTGACATCACCACGCCCACATTCTCATCAGCGGTGGCTAAGCATGGCGTGGAACACTACATCACCACAGTGGGCCCCCCAGTCTATGCACGGGCCCGGCGCCTCGACTCTGCTAAGCTCGCGATCGCTAGGGAGGAGTTCGCCACTATGGAGCACCTCGGCATCGTGCGACGCTCCAACAGCCCGTGGGCTTCCCCCCTGCATATGGTGACCAAAGCTGATGGCAGTTGGCGTCCCTGTGGTGATTTCCGTCGTCTAAACAATGCTACCACCCCCGATCGGTACCCTGTACCGCACATACAGGACTTTTCCGCTCACCTAGCCGGTGCCACCATCTTTTCGAAAGTGGACCTGGTTCGCGGTTACCACCAGGTGCCGGTCCACCCGCAGGATGTCCCCAAGACAGCAGTCATCACACCCTTTGGCCTTTTCGAATTCCTACGGATGCCCTTCGGCCTCAAGGGGGCAGCGCAGACATTTCAGCGCCTTATGGACTCTGTCTTGCGGGACATGCCTTTCCTGTTCGTTTATCTGGACGACATTCTTGTGGCCAGCGCGTCCGCAGACGACCACCTGACACACCTCCGGCAGTTGTTCGGCCGACTCAGTGAGCATGGTCTCATCGTCAACCCGGCCAAGTGTGAGTTTGGCCGGTCATCTATCACCTTCCTGGGCCACCACGTCACCCCGCAGGGAGCCGTCCCCCTCCCTTCCAAGGTGGACGCCATAGTCAGTTTTCCATATCCACGCACTGTGCAGTCCCTACAGGAGTTTCTGGGCATGGTGAACTTTTACAACCGTTTCCTCCCCCATGCGGCCCAACTCATGCGTCCCTTGTACAATGCTTTGCGGGGTGGGAAACCGGCAGATGTGTTGGATTGGTCCCCGGAGATGACCGATGCCTTTGATGCTGCCAAAACCGCGCTAGCCAATGCTGCTCTGCTGGCGCATCCGTCTCCGACCGCCCCAGTTGCTCTTACCACGGATGCCTCTGATTATGCCGTGGGCGCTGTGTGTGAACAGTGGGTGGGCGGAGCTTGGCAGCCGCTGGCCTTTTTCAGCAGAAAGCTCCGTGACAACGAGAGGAGATATAGCACCTTCGACAGAGAGCTCCTTGGTCTTTTCCTCGCTACCCGCCATTTTCGTTTTCTGTTGGAGGGCCGGCAGTTCACGGCTTTTGTTGACCACAAGCCACTGACGTTCGCCATGGCCAAGTCTTCGGAGCCATGGTCTGGTCGACAGCAGCGTCAGCTCTCTGCCATCTCTGAGTACACCACTGACATTCAGCACGTGGCTGGAAAAGACAATTTCGTCGCCGACTGCCTCTCCCGGGCGGTCACGGGGTCTGTCCACTTGGGACTCGACTACACAGCACTAGCCAAGGATCAGGCCGTGGACGCTGAGGTACAAGCCTACAGAATGGCCCCCACTGCGCTGCTCATGGAGGATGTGACGTTTGACACGGCCAACGCTACACTCCTCTGTGACGTCTCCACGGGCCAACCACGCCCCATGGTACCTGCTGGCTGGAGGCAAAAGGTTTTTGACACCATCCATAGCCTTTCCCACCCCGGGGTGAAGGCCTCCACCAAGCTGGTGGGAGCCAAGTTTGTCTGGCCAGGCCTGCGAAGGGATGTTAAGGCCTGGGCTGCTGCCTGTGTGGCGTGTCAGCGTGCAAAGGTGACTCGTCATACCAAAGCTCCTTTAGCGCCCTTCAAAGTGCCAGAGAGGCGTTTTGATCATGTGAATGTGGACTTGGTGGGCCCATTTCCCCCCTCCCGTGGTTATACCTACCTCCTCACCATGGTGGACAGGACCACTAGGTGGCCAGAGGTGGTTCCCCTGTCTTCCATTACATCAGTGGAAGTAGCCCGGGCATTCATTATGGCTTGGGTGGCCCGTTTCGGCACACCATCGGACCTCTCTTCGGACCGGGGTCCGCAGTTCACGTCAGAGCTTTGGACAGCAGTCGCCGAGGTCCTTGGGGTGAAGGTCCACCGTACCACAGCCTACAACCCACAGAGCAATGGGCTTTGTGAGCGGTTTCATCGGGACATGAAAGCTGCGCTCAGGGCCAGCCTCACGGACAACAATTGGGCTGACCGCCTCCCATGGGTTATGCTTGGCCTTCGCTCCGCCCCCAAGGAAGATCTGCAAGCCTCATCAGCCGAGCTGGTGTACGGCCAGCCTCTGCGCGTTCCGGGGGAGTTTCTTCCAGACGCCACGGCCCCGTGGTCGGTTGCTTCCCATCGTGCTGTGTCTCGGGGGATTGCAGACGCTTTTGTTCCCATTCCAACGTCTCACCATGGCCTTCTTCAGTCCTACATGCCCAAGGATTTACCTTCAGCCAAGTATGTTTTCATACGCCATGACGGCCATCGTACCCCACTGCAGCCCCCCTATGATGGGCCCTTCCGTGTCCTGGCCGGAGGGTCTAAGAACTTTGTTGTGGATATGGGGGGCAGGCCTGAGCGGGTGGCTATAGACCGTCTCAAACCTGCTCACGTGGATATTGGTGAACCGCCTCAGCTGGCCCAGCCCCCACGGAGAGGGCGCCCTCCTGCAGCAGCCTCGGCCCCTGCCCTTGTCCCTGACACTGTCCCTGCTCCGCCTTTTGCCCCTTGCCCCTTGCCCCTCTCCTGTTAAGCGCAGCCGGTATGGCCGCCTCATCCGCCCCCCTATACGTTGACTCTTAGGGACTGTTTTGAATTGGGCTGTTCGGTTTTGCACTAGTGAATAGTGTTCCTGTTCGGTTTGGGGACTGTTATTATGGGTGAATTCTGGGGGGGCCTGTGTGGTGCCCACAAGTTGAACATATAGAGACATTCACCCAGAGACTGCCCCTTTAAGGGAGCGGGTTGCGGGATATAGTTTTCCGGGTTAACGTTGTGGGTTTGGTTTTGTTTACATCTCTCGCTCTACCGCTGTACCACTGTACCGCTGTTGTGTTGTATTGAAGTGGAGAGTAAAACTGACTCGACGTACATCTGTCTCCTGTCTCCTCACTTATTACACTCCACAAGAGTGTGATTATGGTTGCACTTATTGTAAAGTGTTACCATAAAAATTAATAACAGTTTTCTCTTAATCTTATTAAGCACAGACAATAAGGTTTCATTTGTTAACATTAGTTAATGCACTGTGAACTATCATGAACTAACAATGAATGGCTTTTTTTATTAACTAACATTAACAAAGATTAATAAATACTATAGCAAAGTTGTTGCTCATTGTTAGTTGATGTTGGTTAATACATTAATGTTAATAAATGAGACCTTATTGTAAAGTGTTACCATTTTATTTATACTGTTTTTATTTCTATGATCAGTTTGTGGAAAGGAGTTCAGTTAGGAGGTCAAAAGTTGTAGAAGCTCATAAATCATGTACAGAAAGGTCTGAAGAGACTGAAATCATACAGAAGAGAAGTCAGTCAGTTGAGTTTGTGGCAAAACCTTTTATAGTACTTGAGTATTGTTGTCTTTTACTGTATATGATAATTCATAATCAGGTAAAACAGCAACCTATGCATATGACTTGCTAAAGTATATCATAAATGAATATGAGCAAATTCACACTGTAAAAAAATTCTGTAGTTCTTATAAAATAAGAGTAATTTTGTAAAAAAAAATACAGAAAGACTGTAAGCACATTTACAGTACAACCTGTAAATTTTACAGTATAATACTGTAATTTACAAACAAGAAAATTTGAACGTATACCTGTAAGTTCAACAATGCACACTACTACTAAAATCTGTTTTGTAACTTTAAAATATACTGGAAACTACCATAACAATGCAGATGGTAAAGAGAAAGCCACAAGAAGAATCAAAGTTCATCACATTTTTTTTTTTTTTTACTTCATTTACTTTCAAAGTTGGAGTGTCAGGGAATTCTGGGAATATCAGTTTACAGCTTTTCACTGTATATAGTACGGGAACTTACTGTTAACATATTAACAGGTTTTTACCCTATACTGTTTTTACAATATTTTACATATTTTTCTCGTTTGAGGCTGAAGCATAGCCTGGACTTCGGTTATAGCTACCTGGTATTTTTCAGAAAATGGCCTTAATTGTGCCAAAGTCTTCTCTACATCTGCCAGGGTCTTCTCGAGTTTACCACATTCTAAATGGTCTACAAACAATGCAGCAATCGCCTCAAGGATGATGGGGAGCCCTGGCACTCCTGTAAAGCGAGCACATATGTCTATTATGTTTGTCAGCATTTGTTTATATTTAATCATAAATGTCACTAAATCGTTAGAAGCATCTGGAACAAGACAAGCTTTTTTAACAGCATCTGAAACATTGTCAAAGTCTTTCTCCTTTAGCTTCTTGTAAATCTCCTCAACTTTTTCTTGGATCTCCTGCACACGGTTAATCATCACGTCATAGTTCCCCTTGAGCTCCTTGGCTCCCTCGTTCAGGAAGATTGGTTCAAAAGATAACTTCAAGTGCTTATTGACAATTCTAATGAGACTGTTGGTGGCTTCAAAGTTGTTTTTCATCAACTCAATAAGCTCTTGATTTTTCTTGGTAATCTTCTCCCTTATTGCATCATTGTCAGGATAGAAGGCTCCATTCCAAGCCATTTTCGTTTATATTAGCGTCTTGAAGACAGAAACAATTACACATGAATACTATAATTACACAAACACTGATGTGACAGACTTGTTAACATATGATACAGTATATATCTTTTGCAAATGTCAATGATGAGACAAAAATAAAGAATGTACAATAAACACACTAGTCGAATAATCTGTAAACACATCAAATAAGTAAGTCAGATTCACCAAGTAAGGGGATTAACTTACATCTTCTCAGGAAGGTGCACAAGCAGGTAAATGCAGGAAGCTCCTCAGTGAACTGTTGAAATAACCATGGAGAACTGGAATGATCTAAATTGTTACCCAGTGTATTCTTCCAACATCACCCAGAGCAAAGTCTCTGATTGGTCAGCTCTACTTAACAAACCCTTTCAGTCTGTAAATGAAACTGAAAGCAGGTTTTCTCTTCTGTAACACTTTATTTTAGGGTTCAATTCTCACTTTTAACTAGTTGTATAGTACAATTCCAATTCCAGAAGAGATTTTGTAAAATGTGATAAAAACCACAATCTGTGATTTGTTAATTCTCTCAAACCTCTGTTTAACTGACAAAAGTACAAAGGAAAGATTTCCAATGTTTTCACATGTTTTCAAAAGATGGCTCATGGCTCACCACACTGTAATAAATGGCAAAATTTCAAGAGTAGCATGCTGTTTTCCATTAAAACAGTAATATACCATAGAAAACAATGCACTCTGGGTAATATTTGATGTTATCGAGAAAGTAGCCTACAGGAATATACTGTGAATTAACATCGCTCAAAGTCGACACTCAGTGTTCCAAATCACACGCTATACCCTCATTCACTATTCCCTACATTAGGGATATAATCCATTTGACAGAGTGAATGAAAACACATGTATTCAGACACTGATGAACACCTGCTGTTAACCAACAGAATCACTGAAGAGAAAAAAACGAAATCGCCTGAAGATAAAAGAAGATATTAATTCTCTGAAGATCTGATTAAACATCTCTACAAACAGCATTACCAGCTTCACTTATTACTAACCAGACTGACTTTATTTCTGTCACACGTCTACAGAAGCTCTTATTGAGAATTGATAGGGGTGTAAAGTCCAGGGGCCAGAAAATAAACGGACCTTTACTTTCTGACCCTTGGACTTTCCATCTCTGTTGAGAATTAACAGAGGTTTAGATGTTGTTTTATTGTTTCGTTTGACGTTACCATGATATAGATCAGTGTTTGCTTTAGTTGGGCTATTGACCCTTCAGTTGTGAACATTTTTTTTTATGGCTGCTGTAACTGTGTTTAACACACGTGTTAAGAACCGGTTTGCCTTTCCAGAGCCAGGTGTTACGTCACTGTATACGTCTCATATTTCACAGCAAAGCTAGTGCTGCAACGGCAAACACAAACACACCAGGCTTGTTCGAGATGCCTCGGCTTCCCGCAGAGTGATCGGTGCATGATATCAAAGCTCCGCGAGAACGATCCAAAAGTACAAGGAGTCATATGCTCTACAAACGCTCCCATGGACCCCGTGGCACTCTGACGTCACCCGCATCTCGAACAAGCCTTGCATCAACAAACGCGGATGTTTCACTACTGTTGATGCTCATGGCTTTGCGAACCTACATCGGCATCCAAACACAGCTCGCTGTAATTTGTATATAGACGGAGATTATAATCAAGCTGCTAGCTCGATTAGCTGCTATTACAAAAATGGCGGTCTGAAGTTTCTTGTTGGTCACGGTAACCCCGCCCCCAGCCCCTGACGCAAGCGGTTCTTGCTTCTAGCCCAGCAATGTTTTGGTGCTACTTACGAACCACTTCTCCTGGTTCGGAGCTGGTGCTTTGGGTGTCGAAAGACAAAGAACTGATTTGAAACTAGGCTCTGGCTCTGAACCAGCACTCAAACTGCTTTGGTGGAAAAGGGGTAACAGACATCAAAAATTGGGATATAAATCTCAACAATGGTGACAATAAAAAGATTCATGCTGCAATGCATGGCATAAATAAATTGTTGCTGAATTGGGTCATTTTCTTTAATTCTTACTTTTTGCCTTTATTTTTGCTGTTGTTTTTGTGTTGACTTTTAGAAGTTTGGGTAACACTTTACTTGAAGGGGTGTGCATAAGACTGACATGACACCTTCATAATCATGACATGACACGTGTCATGAATATGAAGGAGGTTTTATTAATGTTTATGACAACTGTCATTAAGTGTCATTTGCACAATTATGTCATTTTTAATGCAAAGATGACATTGTTTGAGATGTCCGAGTTATGACAACTTGAAATAAACCAACACATCATAACCTGTCAGTGTCTTTGTCATGACAACTTGACATCATTTAGCTTTATGAGTTAACATTGCATTAAACTGTCATGTGGTTGGTTTTGACATTGGCTGTCATGAGGCCATTATAATAGTGTCATGAATATGTATCTTGAGCTCAAGTACAGTGGTACAAATTGAACTTGTCATTAAAATGTCATTAAGTGACACTACTCTGACAAATAATTTTATAACAGCGTCATGACTATTTTTAATTTCATGTTTTTTTTTTTTTTTTTTTTTAAGTTTCCTCCAACAGAAGGTCAGATAATAGACCATTTCAAATTTCGTAAAGAAGATGACACTGTTATAAAATAATGGTAACACTTTATTTTAGGGTCTTTTAACTAGTTGCTTATTACTATTAGCATTAATATGGCTAAAATATTGGCTATTTAATAGTACTTATAAAGCACATATTAATGCTTTGTTCTGCATGACCTTATTCTAGATTCTTAATCCTACCCAATACCTAAACCTAACAATTAACTATAATAAGCAGTAAATTAAGAGTTTATTGAAGGAAAAGTCATAGTTAATCATTTATATATGTGTTCCCTATACTGAAGTGTTACCAAAATAATGTAATGTAATGTTAACCCATAAAGCCAAGTAGTTGTTTAAGTTTGATAATTAATCTGCTATGTCATGTTTATGACAGGTTATGATGTTTTGCTAATGTCAAGTTGTCATGACAAAGACATCTCAAACAATGTCATCTTTGCATTAAAAATTACATAATTGAGCAAATGACACTTAATGACAGTTGTCATAAACATGCATAAAACCTCCTTCATATTCATGACACGTGTCATATCATGATTATGAAGGTGTCATGTCAGTCTTATGCACACCCCTTCAAGTAAAGTGTCACCGAAGTTTGTTTTAAAGGTGCCATCGAACGTTTTTTTTACAAGATGTAATATAAGTCTAAGGTGTCCCCTGAATGTGTCTGAAGTTTCAGCTCAAAATACCCCATAGATTTTTTTTAATTAACTTTTTAACTGCCTAATTTTGGGGCATCATTATAAATGCGCCGATTCAGGCTGCTGGCCCTTTAATTGCTTGTGCTCTCCGCCCCCTCCCAAGCTCTCGACTCTATCACTGCTTTTAAACAAATAAGGATAAGGAGAGTAAATATTGAACTCAAGTGTTTTATGTGTTTTTGTACAAGTTGATATGAGAGATCTATCAGTTGAATTAATTCAGTTTGAGGGTCACCATTATGCTAAAGAGAAACACTGATGTTATGCTGCATGTTGCTTTATTTAAAGACACTGGTAACACTTTAGAATACTGATCCTTCATTAATGAATAACTACACAGGATGCACAAATGAGTAATGCATTATTAACACTCTAGTAACTACTATTAACTAACAATAAACTCTGATGAATGAATTACTAAGTAATAGTGCTCAGCTGAAGGTGGTAGTTCACTATTAACTAATCAGTAACTACTGTTTTTTCATACCACCCAGAGAACTATATACAGGTTCATAATTAACATGTATAATTAATTCTAAAGTAAAGGTCTTGGTAACCCATTAGTAATGAAGGAATTACTATTATTTGGATCAGTATTCTAAAGTGAGAAACATGATAACTCTCTAGTAACTACTGAAGTCTTTGTGAACTTTTGATGTTTTTGTACAGTAATTCCTTATGATATATTTGGTAACACTTGAGTAATTACTAGTGGGTTACTATGATCTTCACTTGAGAATACTGATCCAAATATGTAGGTACTTTAGAGTTATATAGTAACTCTTGCGTTATTACAAAAACCTCAAAAGTTTATAGTGACTTATAGTTTCTAGAGAGTTATCATGTTTCTCACTTTAGAATACTGATCCAAATGATTAGTAATTCCTTCTGAAGGATTTGGTAATACTTTAGTCATTACTAATGGGTTACCAAGACATTCACTTTAGAATTAATTACACATTATGAATTATTCTCATTAATTATGAACCCGGATATAGTAGTAGATTAGTTAATAGTGAGCTACTACCTTCAGCTGAGCACTATTACTTACTAATTCATTAATCAGAGTTTATTGTTAGTTAATAGTAGTTACTAGAGTGTTAATAATGCATTATTCATTTGTGCATCCTGTGTAGTTATTCATTAATGAAGGATCAGTATTCTAAAGTGCTGGTATAAACTCAGTGGTATCAGTTTCACTTACCTTTTCTATCTTCAGAAGTCTACTGCATCTAGTCGAGGTTTCTGCCTTAAACGATAAAGTGGGTTCAAAAGGCTCCATAAAACAATAAAGTGGGTTCAATTTGTAACATTTTTGTAGACAAAGTCCACATTTTCTGCCTTTTTGAAACGTGGCATCAGCTTAATGATTATTAATATTTTAATACGTGTGCTGTGATCCACTAGTGGAGGTCTTGCTGTCATTTATTGATCTGATGTTGCAGCCACTGAAGTCACATTAACTTGCTTTTCAACAATTGAATGTTTGGCATTTAAACTTAATGGTTTTTACCAGTTCTAGTGTTAAAGGTTGCACTTTATTTTATAGTACGTGCACTTATGTACTTGCAATATTCTTACCTAAGAAAGTACTGGGTAATATAAAGTGAATACATAGGTTAAGGTTAGGTTCAAGGGTTAGAACCCAATCACTATAAGCAGCACATACTTTGAACATGTTTAACAGGACTGTAAAATAAAGTACTACCGTATTCATTCCTTCTGACATTTATTAACTTTCTGACGCTATTGCAATCTGTCCAGCATTATGACTGTTAGAATGTTCTATTTATTCAATATGTAAACTTTCTGACATATAAACATGGTCATATATTGGATATGGCTTGCTCTTCAGGAGTAATTGACCAACTTGGGCTTTTTTTTTTTACATTACTCCTAGCTTGAATTCATTACCTATTTCTATTAATGCTCCTTTCTATTGTTTTAAAGGGGAGCTATTATGCAAAATGGACATAAATGTGTGTTGGCGGTGAGGGTACACAACTACCCTAAAATGATAAACATCTGTTTGTTCATAGTGCAGGATATTATTAACCTGAAAACATCAAATGAAACGGAAATATTAATTTACACTGGATTAAATAAACCCAAACAGTGATCATTGCCTTTTTATTTCATCACTGGCAACTTTTCCAAGATACAGAATCCCTGAACCGCATGGTAAAAAAAAAAAAAAAAAAAAAAAAAAAACTTGGTGGGGAGGAAAAAAAACAAAACGAAAACTTCTCATTATTTCAACATAATAAGTCGTTATAACAACATAATATCTCGTTATTTCAAGATATTAAGTCGTTATAACGATCGCAGTAAAAGCTAGAGTCGCGATCCAATACTTTAGCATTGCGCCACTGAAGACATTGATGAATGACTGTCCTTTATCATACTTGACAGACAATGAAGAGGTATTATGTCGTTATAACAACTTATTATGTTGAAATAACGAGATATTATGTTGTTATAACGACTTATATTGAAATAACGAGATATTATGTTGTTATAACGACTTGTTGAAATAACGAGATATGTCGTTATAGCAACTTAATATCTTGAAATAACGAGATATTATGTCGTTATAACAACTTAATATCTTGAAATAACGAGATATGTCATTATAACAACTTAATATCTTGAAATAACGACTTATGTTGAGATAACAAGATATTATGTCGTTATAACAACTTATGTTGAAATAACGAGATATTGTGTTGTTATAACGACTTATGTTGAAATAACGAGATATGTCGTTATAGCAACTTAATATCTTGAAATAACGAGATATTATGTCGTTATAACAACTTAATATCTTGAAATAACGAGATATTATGTCGTTATAACAACTTAATATCTTGAAATAACGAGATATGTCATAACAACTTAATATCTTGAAATAAAGACTTATGTTGAAACAACGAGATATGTCGTTATAACAACTTATGTTGAAATAACGAGATATTATGTCGTTATAACAACTTATTATGTTGAAATAACGAGATATTGTGTTGTTATAACGACTTATGTTGAAATAACGAGATATGTCGTTATAGCAACTTAATATCTTGAAATAACGAGATATTATGTCGTTATAACAACTTAATATCTTGAAATAATGAGATATGTCGTTATAACAACTTAATATCTTGAAATAACGAGATATTATGTCGTTATAACAACTTAATATCTTGAAATAACGAGATATGTCATTATAACAACTTAATATCTTGAAATAACGACTTATGTTGAAATAACGAGATATTATGTCGTTATAACAACTTATTATGTTGAAATAACGAGATATTGTGTTGTTATAACGACTTATGTTGAAATAACGAGATATGTCGTTATAGCAACTTAATATCTTGAAATAACGAGATATTATGTCGTTATAACAACTTAATATCTTGAAATAACGAGATATGTCATTATAACAACTTAATATATTGAAATAACGACTTATGTTGAAACAACGAGATATGTCGTTATAACAACTTATGTTGAAATAACGAGATATTATGTCGTTATAACAACTTATTATGTTGAAATAACGAGATATTGTGTTGTTATAACGACTTATGTTGAAATAACAAGATATGTCGTTATAGCAACTTAATATCTTGAAATAACAAGATATTATGTCGTTATAACAACTTAATATCTTGAAATAATGAGATATGTCGTTATAACTACTTAATATCTTGAAATAACGAGATATTATGTCGTTATAACGACTTAATATCTTGAGATAACGAGATATGTCGTTATAACAACTTATGTTGAAATAACGAGATATTATGTTGTTATAACGACTTATGTTGAAATAACGAGATATTATGTCGTTATAACAACTTATTATGTTGAAATAACGAGATATTGTGTTGTTATAACGACTTAATATCTTGAAATAACGAGATATGTCATTATAACAACTTAATATCTTGAAATAATGACTTATGTTGAAACAACGAGATATGTCGTTATAACGACTTAATATCTTGAGATAACGAGAAATGTCGTTATAACAACTTATGTTGAAATAACGAGATATTATGTCGTTATAACGACTTATTATGTTGAAATAACGACTTAATATGTCGAAATAACGAGATAAGTTTCGTTTTTTTTTTCCCCTTCCAAACAAGTTTTTTTTTTTTTTTTTTTTTTTCACCATGCGGTTCAGGGCTTCCGTACCAAGATGAAAAACTAGTATGTAGTTCTCAAAAATAATATAATGGATAATTATTAATGAATGAATAATTATCAGTTAACTTCTAAAAAATAAATTAATATTCAGCCTTTTTCCTTGGCACACTGCAGTTAAGCAGAGAATATAAATGTAAAAAGCAAAATGAATGTTCAGAAATCTAAAATTAAAAATCCATAAAAGAAACTAATAATCATCTTAAAACTAATGTTTTTGAGAAGCATGTTGTGCCAAAAAATCTAGATGTATTTTACTTTAATATATTAACAAACACCACCAACAGAAGGTTTTAAACACTTTATTTTATTTAATGTTTAATAATCACATCATAGTTAACAATTAACCACAATAAACACCTCATTCAAACCAAAAATATAATGAAATTCAATTTTCATGGAAAAACTCAAAAACAAAAGGAAAACAAACCAACAAAAACCTTGCAAATGATGAGAGTCTGGCAAACAGTCTCACCTGGTTTCTGCTCTCTGAATGATCTATTCGTATCAGCTTACAGCTTCTTACTGCATCACAAAAAGAAACCAAATCTACTGCACATTAATGTCATGTTTCTTTAGCTTCCATGTTACTTTAGGGTTGTACATCTTTTTGTTCCAGGGCAACATCTCTCCCAGATTACTCCCAGATAATAAAAAGAAAAGAAAAGAAAAAATCATCATCACCATAACAACAACAACAATAATTGGACCTCTCCTCTCCCTGATTTAACAGGATGCCCTGGTCCTTCATGGCACAATAAAATCTGTGCAATTGAAACACATTCAATGCAACCCCCCATTTTAGTTCTGACAGTGTTATTCAGAATTTCTTGTAAGACTAAGATTCATAGAAACACAAGGGGTTATGTGAGATTCATCAACATTATTAGTAGACGTTAAGAGGACGCGGGCTAAATATCGATGCCCATCTGGACATGACCCACCTGGCATCATCTGGGCATAAGCTCTAGCAAGCTAGCCACAACATTAAAGACACGGCGGCCAAATACATGTGCTTTAATAGTAATCTCTGCCTTTTTCACTGGAAAAAACGCAGGGCCAAAATGGCAATAATAACATGAACATTAGCCATTAAAGGTGCATAATATCAACCCTCACTTTCTTTGACCATTTATCATTGCTTTCGCTTTTGTGCCAATATTAAATGCATTTACAGAGATAGCAATCAATGGGAGACCAACTGCAAATACATGTAAAGATGATATAAATGTGATTGTTCTCGGGGTTCATTCAGGCACAGGTAACCGATTCAAATGCGACCTTTTAAACATTATTACTGTCCTGAAAGACTAAAGGGCCTTTAAAGCAAAACCATAGTGTTCAAAAGCTGAACACAGCTCAAATACTAATATTTACACACCTCTCATTTCTTGGAAAGAAAAAAAGACTACACTCTAAAAAAAAAAAGCTGGGTGGTTTCAACCCATGGTTGGGTCACATATGGATAAACCCAAAGGTTGGGTTTAAAAACGTTATTTCTGTCCATATTTAAAACAAAAATGGGTTGAAATGAGCATTTTTTTTTTTGAGTGTATAAATAATATCCATTATTGCCCAAAATCATTGAATAGTAAATTAACGTAACCATTGTTTGGGCATTTTCCCAATTTATATGTGAATTATTATCTTTAAAATGCAAATGCATCATGAAATTACACTGTTCTATGTGTATTCGATATCTAAAATGATATAAAAATCTTAAGTTTTCTAACAAGGTCATGCATTTGCCAATTATTTCAACCAATCACACAATATGTCTTGATCTTAATGCTTTACGCTGTCATGCATGATGTAGATTTCTAAATGTCAAAATCTGGGCTCTGTCATATTGACAGTCTTATTGCTCTGCATGTTCTGGGATTAAAGAGGTCTGACGAGAATATATGCAACAAAGCTTCATAATTTGTCATAAAACGGAAAGCAAGCTGAAGAACGTCCCTCCAACCTCCATACTGCTCACGGCTGACGTGCAACCTCAAAAAGATCAACTGAAAATGCTACAAGAGAAATAAGCTACAAGCTCCACCATCAAAACCTTTCGACTCACATGATGCAAAGTTAAAAAAAGGCCTGCAGAAACGTATGCAATAATATTAAAACCACAACCAGACTCACTCACAATTTCACTGGTTTCTCATAAAGCAACTATTAAAAGTACGTAAAAGGTTTCAAGCTGTGACATTCTGTCTTTGCGCTCGTCAAAGGCAGGGAATTAGAAGATTCTATCGGTACCAGGCACAAACTCGGCACCAGGCCCTTCATTTCCATGTAAAAACACACCAAACCTACTGTATACGATGCCAAAACATCAACACAATTCGTCGCTGACAGAAACCCCTCTTTAAATCACTTAAATACATCTGTGCGATTCAATACCTTTGTGAAAAAGAAGCACACTTAAGTATTCTTTATTACCAAAATAACATACTTACAATAAGTGCAAACTAAATATATTTTCAGACACCCTAAATTGCATGTTAACTGAAGATTATTTTAAATGCAGTTAGTTGAACTTAGTGCTTTTTTGACCCACTTAAGTGGGACTTAAGTACATCTTTATATGTAGTTACTTGGTAGACAGCAAAATCTCCAGAGTTAAATCAACTCTGCTCAGAGTACATATGGTCCCTCTCTAAATAGTGTTAACATAACACTGAAGCAGAGTTAAAGTTAATGAGATTATTAAGCAATTAATTAAGTGACGATTGTGCATTAGTGATGAACACCTGCTGTTAACAAGCAGGCTGTGGCTGAAGTCAGCTGTAGTTCTTGTGTTTCTCTTTTCTTCAGTGATTCTGCTTGTTAACAGCAGGTGTTCATCACTAATGCACAATCATCACTTAATTAATTGCTTAATAATCTCATTAACTTTAACTCTGCTTCAGTGTTATTTTAACACTATTTAGAGAGGGACCATATGTACTCTGAGCAGAGCTGATTTAACTCTGGGGATTTTACTGTGTATTGTCTTTGAAATAAGGTTAAAGTTATAATTATAATCAAGTACTTCACATGTGCTTTAGTGTGTTCAAAATAATCAAACTTCTTTAAAGACCGGCAAAGCTTATTAAAACAACTTATTAATACATACTTAAGTGTGTTAAGAAACGGTCACTCTTTTTAAGTACACTTAAGTGTCATTTAATTTCATTAATATTACCATAAAGTAAGTATATATATATATATATTATATATATATATATATATATACATACACTGTTAAGATTCTTTTTCACAAGGGTATCTTCCTTTACTTGTCCGCCTTCAGACCCTCTTCACTTTCACGAACCGTCTGGAGCTGCGTTCGACACTATGAGCGTGGTTTACTGTGCGTGTACGTAGAGTTTAATGTCTTATAGGCATTGTAGGAGACCGTTATATTGCTTTACAATAACGAGGAAAACATCCGCTGGTCACGAAAATAAAACGAAAGGATACGAAGAGTTAAAATAAACCGTTTAACAACACAGTTCATTGCTACAGTATTCACTCAAACACACCATCACGAAATAGAGTTTAGATAGCCTATGTGATTCAGTTTCAGCTCTACTGGAGGTCAAAGGTGGAGGACCACATGACAGGGTCACATGACAGCCCTGTATGCTGCTGAATGATGCTGCCTTCAAATCACGTGGGAATGATCGTGCTTACGAGACGAACGGCATCACGATCTCGTATGTCAGGAAACTTTAGAGTCATAGCTGTTTTTAGCCATTTGAATATTGTACCTTTTAGTTATTAATTTAGTCTACTGCTGGCCAGAAAATATTACAAATAAATTTTGCTCTACTCTGTGACCAATAGAAGACCGACATCTTGGCGTGAACTTTGAGCTGAATTAAAAGAACACAAACTTTAAAGGTTCAGTGTGTAAATATTAGTGACATCTAGTGGTGAGGTTGTGAATTGCAACTAACAGCTCAGTCCACTGTTCCCTTTCAAAGCACAAGGTGAAGCTACGGTGGCCATCACAGGACAAAGATGTCGTCGTCTGAGACAGCAGAGAGGAGACAGTCAAGCAAACGCACTCTATAGAGCAGTTTGTCCATTTAGGGCTACTGTAGAAACATGGTGGCACAAAATGGCGACTTTGATGTAAGAGGACCAGCGGTGTATATAAATAATGGTAATAAAAACATAACTGTTCATTATGTAACATCTTTATACACCACTGAAAACATAGTTATGTATATTATATTGCATTTCTGTCAATAGATCCTCCTAAATATTACACACTGCACCTTTAAATCTGCAATAAAGTTGAGTATATTGTTTTTTGTTTTACATTTTAGATGTTGGATTATGTTTTTAAAAATGATTAAGACCGTTTTCAATTTTTGCACGCTCAAAGTATAGCGTGCCCGTGGCTTAAAGCTTCATGCAACCAAACTACATTTCCCATCATGCTCTAATAACATGTATCAATTGCACATTCTTTGCTCTTCATTTGGTTGCTTTGGCACTAGAAGAGGCTTCTTGGTTTTGTCGGAAAATTAAAAAAGCATGATTTTTTAACCCATCATCTAGAATATCGGATGGATATTTGATATTTGAACTGCATTTTATGTAAGATTCATAAGTACGAACTTCCCAGGAGGACTTGAAGGCAGCTAGAGATGATGTCCAGATGGATCCAGATGTTTGTATGTGATGATCAGATGAACGGCTACATCATGATTATGAATACCGAGTTGACAGTTACAGATAAAAAAAGAAACGAAAGCAACTAAACTAGATTCATGCTCTACTACAAGTGACGTAGCAGGTGTGGTGATTATTAGGTATGAGTTTAGCCATGTCTAAGTGTAATCTCAGCAAACCCCATCCAGACTGTTACCGACAGAGTTTACAGACTCTCAGGGCGAGTATTTCGCTCCCAATCCACTTCAATTATGGTCATTTTTTTGCGTTTCCTGGTGAACAAATCAGGAATCACGTTCAAGAACGTCAACAAAGAGCACACCAATCATATGAGTCTTAGCAATGGTAGGAGGCGGGGTTTAGAGAGCAGCGGGCCAATGAAAAGAAAGAATCACGTCTGGAGTTGGGTGAGCGAGCCGGCGTCGCTTTCTTGTTCTTGGGAGGAGATGAGGGCCGGGGTGGTGTGGGAGCGAGGGATGCCGGCGGCCGCGAGGGAGTCGTTGAGCGAGACGCTGCTGCGGAGCAGGTGGACAGGGCTGTCACCCGAGACGGGCCAGGTGATGATGTCGGCGCCGTGGTCCGTGCGAGAGCGGGCGTTCTCGCGGAAATTTAGCTTGAAAGACTCAATCTGCATCACAGAGTTGGAGAAAGACAGGACAGAGGAGGGACAGGACATAAACAAGGGGAGGAGAGGAAGTGGTCGGGGGTTGAAATGAAAAGGGCAAAGTGATAGCAAAAAGTCGAGTTAGATGCCTGAAAAATAAGAAGAGGTCAAGACGGTTTGGTGATCAGAGAACTGCACTTTAAAAACATCCATTCAGCACAGAGGTCGACCGAATTATGAATCTACACCGATGACTTGCTGTTCAAATAACAATTGGGATTTAATTTTGAACAAATGGTACTTAAAACATTAAGTTAATGTTTTATTCATCATTTTTATTTTTACTTCAATGTTCAATTTTCAATGTTTTTGTTATATTTTGATTTCACTTAAAGTAAAATGTTATAGTCAATGATTTTATTCTTTATTTTCATTTTGCTTTAAAAATGTTACTCAAATTTTATTCAATATTTTGATTTTACTTGGAAAATGTTATTCAATATTTTTTATTTCATATTTTGATTTTAATTAAAATGTTATTCAATGTTTTATTCAATATTTTGATTTTGCTTTTAAAATAATGTTTTACATTCAATATTTCTATGTAATATTTTGATTGAATATTTAATATTTAACTTAAAGTAAAATGTTATATTCAATGTTTTTCAATATTTCGTTTTTTAATCATATATTATTCAATGTTTTTATTTTACTTAAAAATAATGTATAACATTTTTAAAGTAAAATAATATTAAATAAACATTGTATGATGTTTTATTTAATATTTTGATTTGAATTAAAACATTATTTAATGTTTTATTCAATATTTTGATTTTGCTTTTTCAAAATAACATTTTACATTCAATGTTTTTGTTATATTTTGATTTCACTTAAAGTAAAATGTTATATTCAATGTTTTTATTCTTTATTTTCATTTTGCTTTAAAAATGTTACTCAAATTTTATTCAATATTTTGATTTTACTTGGAAAATGTTATTCAATATTTTTATTTCATATTTTGATTTTAATTAAAATGTTATTCAATGTTTTATTCAATATTTTGATTTTGCTTTTAAAATAATATTTTACATTCAATATTTAATGTAATATTTTTATTTGAATATTTAATATTTAACTTAAAGTAAAATGTTATATTCAATGTTTTTCAATATTTAGTTTTTTTTAATAATATATTATTATTACATTTTTTGATTTTACTTAAAAATACTGAATAACATGTTTAAAGTAAAATCATAATATTAAATAAACATTGTATGATGTTTTTAATATTTTGATTTGAATTAAAACATTCAATGTTTCTATTCAATATTTTGATTTTACTTAAAAAAAAAATGTTATTCAATGTTTTATTCAATATTATGATTAACTTACATTCAATATTTTTATTTAATATTTTGATAAATAAAAACTATTAGCCAATTAATCATCTGCTTTTTACTGGTTGTGAATTCATAATCGGTCGACCTCTCGTACACTAATAAACCAGACAATGAAATAACACAATTTACATGCTGCTTAAAATTAAGAACTAAAGCCAAAAAAAGAAAAAAACTAATAGTGTGTATGAAATGATGGAAAAACAAATAATATGTAGGTGTAAATGAGAGGAATGGAATCTTGGAATCTGGATATGGAATTGTCGAGTTCTACAGTACAGACAGTTCTAAAGGAACTCTAGTCTGACGGGGCTTCGGCCGGGGCGCTGGGTTACACACAAACTTACTTGTTTCAGGGATGAGCGAGTCCAGGCCCTGCGGGTCCCGGAGCTCGTCACTCCTGCAGGGGGCGCCCTCCTTCAGCCCATTCTCCTGGGCAGGGCCGGCTGATGGCTGGGTGGCCGAGACACCACTAGAGGGAGCTCCGCTACCCTCAGCAGTCTCCTGCGCCCCCTCAGCCTAGAAACACACAGCAGGGCGTCAATAGGAAAGATGAGGGTGAAATGGTGATGGACGCAGAACCAGGAGTGTGTGCTTGAACACAATATAAATCAAAACCTTACATGGTGAGGCAATATGGCTGACATACAGTACCAGTTTGGATGCACTGGATCAAATTTATGTTTCTTAAGATCTTCTGACTTAAATGATTGAAATTAGTTCTGTAGCTTTACACAATTAAATGAATTAGACTGGTTGAGCGTCCTAAATGTTTTGGTAACTACATTTCTTATAGTATTATTCTAAAATGAAACACTAGACTGGTACTGTATATCCATGCAGAGAACAAAGCAAAACATTAAACTACTAAAACAGAGTAATCAATAAAATCATGACAGAAACGTAATGACTAAATAACTTAGTGAATATATATATATATATATATATATATATATATATATATATATATATATATATATATATATATATATATATATATATATATATAAAAATCAGTTGACTATCATGTGAAACTGACTTAACCACATAACTTAATATAATTTCGACATAACTTATAATTAAGAGGATGATTGAATGGCAATGAATAGAATCCCATGCAAATGGATATGGCTGTCAATCATTAAAATGCATGTATTTTTAATTATAATTATGTGCATGAGAACCGAAATATTACAATTGTTCAATAATTATAAACTTCAGTTAATAGATGCTGAATTTAAAAATAAAATGTAATGGTTTTTATGCTCAATTAAAAGTAGTTTAATATTAATTACAGATGTAGCCAAAAGACTAAAATTCACATTGTTTCTAAAATTCTCAGTAAATGTATATGTTAAAGTTTAAAAAAAACGTGTTTGTTGTGGATGATGGGTACAAATTTAAAACAATAATGAGTGCAGCGAGTGGTCATGTGACTGAAATGGATGGCCATAGGCTGAGGGGCAGGTGACATCACAATCACAGTCGCCTGAAGCTTTCAGACATGAAGCCACCGGTAAGAGTTTGGGGGAATGAAAACCCTAGCTGTCCCTAACCATCATTCCCTTTTTAAATCACAGGCTTTCAGTCTTTTACTCCTAACAGCTTCCTGTTGCATAACATACCAGAGAAACTAAGCATAATATATATTTAATAAGTGATTATTTTGAGGTTGGAATGAACACGGTAAAAACACATGGACTTAAAACAAATAAAAACATGAAAAATAACATGATCAAGGACATTAATGTTTAAAACTTTCCATGCAAGCGTAATGTTTCATTTGATTACTGTACTTACCACTGATATATAATAAAACACAGCTTTAAAGGACCAGTTCACCCAAAAATAACAATTCTATGTTACTAAATGTTATTCAATCTCCCTTGTGTTTGAGCAAAACTGACTTTTAGCCGAATGTGAACCTGAATAAATATATCATCTGACTTCATGATTTTCTGTAAAGCTGCTTTGAAACTGATGTTAATGTTTATAATATCTTAATATCTTCATGCCTTATAGTTGCATTTATCAGATTAGAGCTGGACGACAATATAGTTGCATTTTGAGCTGATATAAACAATCAATCAGCTGAGATTTGCTATATATTATAAAACGGTTAGTTCCTGTCCTTGATTCTGATTGGTCAATATCTGTGTTTTATTCACAAGTGATAGTGTTCATTGAAGCTTGCTGTATTATGTAGAAGAGTATTGTGAGAAAGAGATTGAGAGAGCGAGTTTATTACCTGCATTCAGATTTATATTTTCCTTCAGGTCAGTCCTATGTTCATCATAAAACATCTGTTGCGATATCTTGTCCTTTTAACAAAAGGGGTTTTCCCTTGACTGACAGCACTGTCAGTTGTGTCTTGTTCCGTGTTCACAACAATTCAGTCTTTTCAATATAAAAGTCTTCGCTACTGACTGACACACTCATAAAGACAGCCTTTGCCGCCATCTAATGGCGTAATAATGTAACTTCTGTTGAGGTTCACGGTCAGGGACTACTTTTCCGGTGGAAGTAAGGCTTTTAGTTAAAGTTTACTTCATGAAAGTTTCATTGATACATATTTCTGGCTTTAATATTTGTACTGTGTGGTAACGGTTTTATAAAAGCAATAAGGTACTCAAGGCTAGTGCTGTATTGTGAATAAGTCACGGCTGAAGGGGATAACAATGACTTCAAAATACAGCACAGCCTCTCGTACCTTATTGCTTATGTATATATATTGATTTATGTGAGTGTACTGTACTTTATGCTTGCAAGTAAAGTTGTATAGTGAAGTATATAGTATATATTTAAGGTAAGAATAAAGTACATAGAGCTGTGCAATAACAGTTTACTTTTTTGCGACGCTATGAACAATTATGCAGTCAAGATTTGATCTCTTTCTTTCTCATGAAAGAGATTTTTTATTTGTCACTGAGTCTTGGCTTAATACTGGCGAAATAACTCCTCTCTCTGAACTTTCTCCTCCTTTTCAGTTAGTATAGGGGATTATTCTTCTACTGTCGCCCCTCTTGTGTGTGGGGTTCCTCAGGGTTCTATCCTGGGACCAATTTTATTTTCCCTTCATATGCTCCCCATAGGTTCCATTTTTGGGAAATTTGGGATTCACTATCATCTGTATGTGGATGATTATTTGCCACTGAAACATGGGCATAAATGTGCCATTCAGTCCCTGCGTGAATGTTTGGCTGAGATTAAGTGCTGGTTGGCGAATAACTTTCTCCAATTGAATGAGGATAAGACAGAGGTGATTTTATTTGGTAATAAGGGGTGTGTAGAGGATGTTTATGACTGCCTGAGGTTGTTTCCTGGGAAAAAAAAAAACTGTACAGCGTGAGAAACCTTGGTGACATTTTAGATTCTGAGCTTAAATCAATGCTGTTGTTAAAGGATTAGTTCACTTTCAAATTAAAATTTCCTGAAAACTTACTCACCCCCATGTCATCCAAGATGTTCATGTCTTTCTTTCTTCAGTCGAAAAGAAATGAAGGTTTTTGATGAAAACATTCCAGGATTATTCTCTATATAGTGGACTTCAATGGCCTCCAAACGGTTGAAGGTCAAAATGACAGTTTCAGTGCAGCTTTAAAAGGGCTTTAAACGATACCAGACGAGGAATAAGGGTCTTATCTAGAGAAAACAATGCTCATTTTCTAAAAAAAAAATATATATATACGTTTTAACCATAAATGCTCATTTTGTTTCACTAGATAAGACCCTTATTTCACGTCTGTTATCGTTTAAAGCTCTTTGAAGCTGCACTGAAACTGTAATTTTGACCTTCAACCTTTTGGTGCCCATTGAAGTCCACTATATGGAGAAAAATCCTGGAATGTTTTCATCAAAAAACCTTAATTTCTTTTCGACTGAAGAAAGAAAGACATGAACATCTTGGATGGCATAGGGGTGAGTAAATTATCAGGAAATTTTAATTTGAAAGTAATAATTTTTTTCCATCTTAGATTAATATCTAAATTGAAGTCTATCCTGTCTTTTGACGATAAGGAGAAGGTTGTTCATGCCTTTGTGCCATGGATTACTGTAATGTGTTGTATCTGGGTGTGAATCAGGCCTCTCTCTCCCTCTCATTTGCAGCTTGTTCAGAACTGTTATCATATTTTTATATTACTTCATGAACATTTTCGGTTAAACATATTTTAAGTTCCACCGATATTATGAGGGTGAGACACAGGAAAGATTATTAAAGGGCAAATAATTTTTGAGTGAATTGCTCCTTTAAACACTAAACAACACCAAAACATTTTTAAAATTAAAATGAGTAAAGTGTCAGTAAAACGTGACTTCTCGTTAACACCTTTGTTTACTTGTGATGTGATTTCACTTCAAGGTTTAACTGTGATCTTGTGAAGCATCTTCATCAATCTCACCTTGACGTTCCCACCACCAGGCTCATGATTGACATTATCCATCGAGCCCACCTTGGACTGAGCTTTATCCTTAAAGTTCACCTTATGGCTTTCGATCTTGACTTCCCCTCCACCTACAGAAAATCACCAAACGAATGGTTTAAAACAAGCTTAGATTGGGAAGGAACTGAAAATCTGAAGACATTTTTGGACAAACGATTCCTTTACGCTCTCATCATACCTGGTTTGTGTTTGATGTTGCTTTTGGATCCACACTTAGACGTCACTTTACTCAAGTCAACCTTCTTGCTGAGAATCTGGACCTGTGAACAAATACAATCATCCGACACGACCAATGAAAGCTGCTCAAATCAGAAATCAAGTGACATGCAGTGCATGAATCTGAAGTTAAACACCAGGTGAAGGGGAAAACGAAAGACTGACATCAGAGATGATCTCTAAAAGGTGAGATTTCAGAGAGAGCGACGCAGCAGATTTGAGCTCGACACGGTGAGTTAGAGTGAGAGAAGATTATGAACCCAAACCTCTGCTGTCACCATGATTCGGTTTGTTTTGGAAAATGCAGCTCAGCACCAACGGATTTGGGAAAAGGATTTGGCAGCGTTCCTCCCGGAGCATCAGCAGCTCTTATTTGTTCATAAGTGAAGAAAGCGTCTCATTGTTGGGTCTGAGAGCATCATGTGGCACAATGGACAGAATGATGGTGTTTGTTTGAACAACGACTACACCGCATGCAGTAACGTTACTTACGTTCCCTCCACCAGGAATATGTTTGATATTGTCCTTGGAGCCCAAGCGAGAAGTCACGTGACTGTAGTCCACTTTTTTGGAGACTATCTGAACCTATAACACAGCACGGCGGGCCGGGAGGGACGGGACACCAGGGAGGACCAGGTTAGAGAGGAAAGACAACAGAGGACACAAGCAGAAGCATCTAAAAGCAACTAGCACCCCATTTAATGCACTGCAAACGGACACCGTTAGTGTGAACACCCCTTACGGCTCTTAAATCACTAGCCCTATTTAAATGAATGAAACTGATACAGATTTCAGAACTGATTTAGACTGAAAGGCCCTTAATTATGACTGTCTGATGAATGTTAGAGATCTGGTTGGTGAGATTTAAATGAACACTGTGATGCAGGGATACTCAAATCCTACAGGCTTCTTGGTGGGCCGACATTTTTTGAGAATTAATTTGAATGCCATAACCATACTGCTCTCATGATAATCAATGAAGCACTGTCTCTGCTGCAAACGCTTACAATAGAAGTGTCTGTTTTATTGCCTCATTGATAATCCAATGCAGACAATGAGAGTGTTCCTGTTACCCATTGGGGCGTGAGACTTGCATGTTAGTTGTTATGATTTTTGTTTACTGCACATTTTGTTTAATAAGGAGCAAATAATATTATCATAATCTATCATTTTATTTACCAACTCATTCAGCGTTTTGGTCCCTGAAATATGCAATTTGAGTATCCCTGCTGTGATGTATAATTTGATGTGTAGCATTCATCAATGAGGTGCAAGAGACAAACACTATATGAAAAAATATGACATTATGGTAAAAACCCAATGTAAGTATTACAAAGATCTCCAGAAGGAAAGATTAGTGGTTGAACAATGTGTTTTATTATATATATATATATATATATATATATATATATATATATATATATATATATATATATATATATATATATATATATAAAATATTTCTTTATTATACAAATTATATTATTCAAATTAACCAATTACATATTTAAAATTACAAATATATATTTAATATTCATATAAAATGTATTACATATATATCTCATTTGTAAAACATATATAATTGATAATTATTCATTAATAATATTGTATATCTATATATGAAGAGTTTGGTTCCAAAACACAATTTTGATTAATTTGAGTAAAAAGGCGTTTTCTTTACCAAGAAAGTGGCAAGATGAAAACCCTTATTTTCCGTTTCAAACATTCACATAGCATCTTTTGGTAATAAATACATAAAAAATTCAAATCTACATTTTTATTTTAAACTTTATTATAAAAACATATTATTTTTTTCCTAAAATGCAATAAATCCATGACACTTTTTTTCAAAATGCAATTAATCCATCAATATAAAAGTTATATATCGCGGATATATCGCGTTATGCAGAAAAAGCAGACTGGCGTTTGTCGCGTTTTGGGAAGAAAGGTATAAAACATGACAGAATAACACGACGGATATCGCATTTTGCGCAAAATTAATAAATGACTTTTCAATACCGACCAGATACAATACTGATTTTGGCGGAAACTACATTTTTTGAAAATGGCGTTTATCATGTTTTGGAACCAAACTCTTCATATATATATATATATATATATATATATATATATATATATATATATATATATATATATATATATATATATATATATATATATATATATATATATATAATTATTTATTATTAATATGATTTAATGTTTAAGAATTATACATTACGAATTAATTAACCCATTACACATTTAAAATTACAAATATATTTAAATCATTATATTTATGTAATTATATGTATGTACTTAATATATGTAATATATTTTATATTAAAATTGTGTGTGTAATATATATATATATATATGATTAAATATGGTTATTAATTATACATTATAAATCAAATTATTAATCCATTACATATTTAAAATGACAAATATATTAAAATATACATAAAATGTCAAATTTTATATGAACATTTAAATATTCATATAAATATTATATATATATATTCAGTTTAACATTGAAATTATATATATATATATATATATATATATATATATATATATATATATATATATATATATATATATATATATATATAAAATATGTAATTCATAATTTATATTAATATTGTATATTTGTATATTGCACATTTAAAAATTTAAAAATAAATATAATAAACAAATATTATAACAGTTTACATAATATGTATGTAATATAATCACATTAATAATATTATATTAAATAGCTAGTAATTAATAACATATTTAATTGAATATATAATAAATATTATATGTTGTTATTTATAGTAAATATATTAACAGACACACACATAAACACACATCGATCTATCACTCAATTACTAAAGCTACTGTAACATCAGATCTGTGCAAGCTATATTGAGAAGAGAATGAGAGTGTGAAAACACTGACTGCTGCGAGAGAACAGTCAGAGACAGAGATGAAGTGAGGGGCTGATGGGTTGAACTCACTTTGCCCTGGCTGGTCTCTTTGGAGGGCGAGCTCTGAGTGTCCGTCCTGCTCTGAGACACTGTGACCTGCAGCCGGAACAACCCCAGATACACCCCTCGAGTCACTCACATGTGTGGAAAGAGCTGTTTTAAACTGATCTTCGGCCTAAAGCTACAGTAATCGCACATAAAAACTTCAGGATCAGAGGAAAAGGCGGGAACAGGCAGAACTGGGGCGGGTTAGTAACGTTCTTCAGTGCAGTCTCACGTCTGTGGAGAGCAAGTGGACAAACTCCAGACATGCACGGATCTGGGGTGAAACATCATCATGCTCCAAACACAACAGTGTAAACTCGCTTTACAACCGCGTTGATGCTAAACGACGCTCTTGAACTTTGTGCATCTGCACTCTGTGGTGACAGGAGACGTTTCTCAAGCACATCAGGAGCAGGAGAGTGTTAGCGAGTCACAGAAAGAGCTCAGCCAGGAAAAAGACCAGGATGAACAACAACACATGGGAGTGATGCAATACCAAAGTGAAGCTCGTGGACGTGAGTGATAAATAATAATGGTTATGAAGACTGGAGCTGGTTTACAGATCTAAATATACAGGGAGTCATTCAGAATTAAACATGAGCAGAGAATACAGACTCTAAGAGATCGTGAATCATGCAGATTCTCAGCCGTAATCACATTAGACTGGGAAACAGGACGTGGCTGAGCAAATCTGCCGATCAGGACAGAACATCTGTGTGCAAAACTAAAGACTTAACAGGCAGCGTTTGGACATTTAGAGAATATTTAATGACTGCAATTTCTCTCTAGACATGCAATTAAAAATAGAGAAAAAGTTATAAATTAATTTACGTATGTGGACAGTGAAGGATGCATCTAGTAAATTACTCAATTTAAATAAAAATAATGCCCTTACTACATACCATGGAAATTTGTCGCCGACTCATGATAATACTAGTTTTTTTTGCACATGGTAAAATGATGATTGTTGTTGTACTTTATCTGAGTATCATGTAAATACCATGGTTTATAAATATGGTAACTGTACAGTACTGTGATATATATAAAGATACCAGAGTGTTACTATCGGATACATCACTGGTACCTCTATTGTTATTGTTAACTACATTTTTTAGTTTTTGGTAATGGAAATAAAGCTGAAATAAAATTTAAATGAAAATGTGAAATGTTGCCTTGGCAACTAACTGAAATAAATAAGTTTAAGTACTAAAATTACTAAAACTGAAATAAAAATAAATTAAAGCTAAACAGAAATATTTTTAAAAACGATACTAATAAAATGGGAAAAAAGCACCAAACTGGAAGCTTGTTTCCGCCATGAAATAAAAAAATAAAACATTAGTAATCGCGACTTTTTATCTCACAATTCTCACTTTTTTCTCTGAATTCGGAGATATATATTCAGAATTGTGAGTTATAAAGTCAGAATTACGAGATATAAAGTCATAAATGTGAGTTATAAAGTCAGAATTGCTAGTTATAGTCAGAATTATGAGTTATAAAGTCAGAATTGCGAGTAATAAAGTCAGAATTGCGAGTAATAAAGTCAGAATTGCGAGATATAAAGTCAGAATTACGAGTAATAAAGTCAGAATTGCGAGATAAAAAGTCAGAATTGCGAGATATAAAGTCAGAATTGCGAGATATAAAGTCAGAATTGCGATATAAAGTCAGAATTGCGAGTTGTAAAGTCAGAATTGCGAGTTATAAAGTCAGAATTGCGAGATATAAAGTCAGAATTGCAATATAAAGTCAGAATTGCGATATAAAGTCAGAATTGCGAGATATAAAGTCAGAATTGCGATATAAAGTCAGAATTGCAATATAAAGTCAGAATTGCGAGATATAAAGTCAGAATTGCGATATAAAGTCAGAATTGCAATATAAAGTCAGAATTGCGAGATATAAAGTCAGAATTGCGATATAAAGTCAGAATTGCGAGTTATAAAGTCAGAATTGCGAGTTATAAAGTCAGAATTGCAATATAAAGTCAGAATTGCGAGTTATAAAGTCAGAATTGCGAGTTATAAAGTCAGAATTGCGAGATATAAAGTCAGAATTGCGAGTTATAAAGTCAGAATTGCAATATAAAGTCAGAATTGCGAGTTATAAAGTCAGAATTGCGAGTTATAAAGTCAGAATTGCGAGATATAAAGTCAGAATTGCGAGTTAGAAAGTCAGAATTGCGAGATATAAAGTCAGAATTGCGAGTTATAAAGTCAGAATTGCGAGTTAGAAAGTCAGAATTGCGAGTTAGAAAGTCAGAATTGCGAGTTTTAAAGTCAGAATTTTTTATTTAGTGGCAAAAACAAGCAACAAAACCTAACAAAACTACTAGAAAACATAAATGAAAACTGAAAATATACAAATAAAATAAATTAAATCAAATAATAATCTCAAACATGTCCACTATGAAGGGCACATGTGTGCGGTTACCTTTCCTCCTCCGGGCTGGTATTTAATGTTGTCCGTGGATCCGATCTTGGAGCGGACGTTCTTGATGTCCGGCGCTGGTGTGGAGCTGGGGCGGGCGGCGGGGGCGCGAGCCGTGGTGCTGGCGGTCGTGGAGGTGGGTCGAGGGACACGGGGTACCGGCGGCTTCTTCTCGGCCGTGGTGGCTGTAGTGCTGCTGGAGGCGGGGGTTTTGGTGGGGCGAGGGCGGGCGGTGGCGCTGCTTGTAGTGGTGGAGGCTTTGAGCGGGGCTGATTTAGAGCGGGCGGCATCTGAAACCAGAGATGCGAGGTTAGATAACTACTTTTGTTTGGGGATGTAGCTGAACTTTAAAAGACTCACAGAAAGTTAAGAGAAGTACTGTCAAATTCTTTATAAAGGGTGTCTGCATAAGAGAGCTCTAGAGCGATATCTGAATGTTCCGTTTTGAAGCATAAAACCCTCTTTTAAGCGTCAGATTAAAATAATCTCTCTGCAGCGCTGCGTTCGGTTCAAAGCTCTGGATCGGGGAATGAAGCAGTGTGAGACCAGCAGAGCTCCGTGTGTGGGATTATCTCAAACTCATTCCTGCTGCCAAATTCACTTGTGGATTTTAAAGAGATTTTTCATGGATTTAAATGTTTGTCAGTGTGGCGTCTCTGTATCTTTTACCTGTTAATACTTGCAGCAATGCTTTAAGTCGCCATCTTGAACACATATACATGTACATGCACTACTGGTCAAAAGCTTGGTATCAAAGTCTCTTCTGCTCATCAAGGGTCTACTTATTTGATCAAAAATACAGTAAAAATGTGAAATATTTTTAAAACAGCTGTTTTATATGTGAATATATAGTAAAGTGTAATTTATTCCTGTGATCAAAGCTGAATTTTCAGCATCATTAGTCCAGTCTTCAGTGTCACATGATTCTCCAGTCTTAAGTGTAACATGATATTATTTTCTTCCTAAAAAGCTTAATTTTCCCCAAACTTCTGAATGGTAGTGTAAGCAATAGTGTAGTGTATAAAGTCAGAATTACGTGATAAAAATGCAAAATTGCGACATAAAAGTCAGAATTGTGAGATATAAAGTCAGAATTGTGAGTTATAAAGTCAGAATTGCGTGATAAAAATGCTAAATTGCGATATAAAGTCAGAATTGCGAGTTATAAAGTCAGAATTATGTGATAAAAATGCAAAATTGCGATATAAAGTCAGAAATGCATGATATAAAGCCAGAATTGCAAGATATAAAGTCAGAATTACGTGATAAAAATGCAAAATTGCGATATAAAGTCAGAAATGCATGATATAAAGTCAGAATTGTGAGATATAAAGTCAGAAATGCATGATATAAAGTCAGAATTGCGAGTTATAAAGTCAGAATTACGTGATATAGTCAGAAATGCATGATATATAGTCCGAATTATGATTTATAAAGTCAGAAATGCGAGATATAAAGTCAGAATTGCGAGATATAAAGTCCGAATTACGTGATATAGTCAGAAATGCGAGATATAAAGTCAGAATTGCGTGTTAAAAATGAAAAATTACAAGTTATAAAGTCAGAATTGGCCTTTGGCATACACATTTTTAGACATACAACCATTCAAACGTTTGGGTTTATTAATACTTTTATCATGCAATAATGCATTAAACTGATCAAAAAATGTTATGAAGGAAAAGGTCCATTTCAAAAGCAAAAATGGGTTTCAACAATGATAATAATAAGAAATGTTTCGTGAGCACTAAATCAGCATCAGGTGTTATGCGAGATCACGTGTTTGCTGTACCTGTAGTTTTCAGTGCGCTTGGTTTCTTTTCATCTCCTGGTTTGCTCTCAGTCTTTGCTACTAAACACAAAAATAGAAATGCACAATGTGAATATTCCTAGCATTTCATAAATCAGCATGAAATGCAAAGCATCATCATATTTATGAGCACTAACCCGGGCGTCGTGCTGCAGGAACGCCGACTGTGGTGCGTGTCGTGGTCGCTGTGCGCGTCGTGGTCGCAGGTTTGTCTGCAGCGGGTCGTGTGGGAGCGGCAGTGGCCTTTGGCACAAGTGGACGCTTCTCTGTGGCCGTCTGCCGGAGGAAAAACATGTTAAGGTCCATTTCAGAAGGTTTCTCTTTCACAGTGGATGAACTGTAGTAAAGAACCCATCATGATCAAACAGAGATGTTTCATCCAAATGTATCTGATACTCTTGCTCCAAAAATATCCCGCCAGCTTCAGATGGTTTCATCCTCTACGAATCTAGTCATACCAACTTAAAACAGCAACAAAAAACCCTTCATGTTTATTTATTTACTATGTGACAGTCCTCTCTTTTCTTATTAACATTATCATGGCAACACGGTGTTTTGATCATGACGATTGACGAGTTTGCATTTGCTGATTGTTAATCTTTGGCCCTGATTACTCATATTATTAATATTCATTTAATTTCACTAGTTAATAAATATTGATTTTAGGAAGGAGGTACTGTTGTTAAACAAACGGCCACTAGAGGGAAGACTTGAACTGAATATGTGTCATATTTAAAAGAGATTTAACAAGACAAACAGCTGTGTGATTTCAAAACAATCTAGAGACATAACAATATTTAGGTTTTTAGGCTCATGAATACTAGATCAAAATCATTTTATAGATATTGCAGTGAGCAATTATCAGCTGAACTGTAACAGAATTGTGGATAAAAATGCTAAATTGTGAGTTATAAAGTTAAAATTGCATGATATAAAGTCAGAATTGCGTGATAAAAATGCAAAATTGTGAGTTATAAAGTCAGAATTACGTGATATAGTCAGAAATGCATGATATATAGTCAGAATTATGAGTTATAAAGTCAGAATTGTGAGATATAAAGTCAGAATTACGTGATATATTCAGAATTGCATGATATAAAGTCAGAATTGTGTGATAAAAATGCAAAATCGCGAGATATAAAGTCAGAATTGGCCTTTGGCACAAGTGGGCGCTTCTCTGTGGCCGTCTGTCAGAGGAAAAAACACGTTAAGGTCCATTTCAGAAGGTTTCACTGCAATATTCTAGATAATCTAGAGACATAAACAATATTTAGGTTTTTAGGTTCAAGAATACTAGATCAAAATCATTTTATAGATATTGCAGTGAGCAATTATCAGCTGATTTTCTATAAAAATTATTGCAAGTAGCAATTTTCATGACTTTAGGAGCTATATTACATTTAAGTTTCTTTGTAGACATACACAACCATTCAAACGTTTGGGTTTATTAATACTTTTATCATGCAATAATGCATTAAACTGATCAAAAGTGACTGTAAATACATTTATGTCTTAAAAGATGATTTCAACATTGATAATAATCAGAAATATTAAAGCAGCAAATTAGAACGATTTCTGAAGGATCATGTGACACTGAAGACTGGAGTAATGATGCTGAAAATTCAGCTTTTGATCACAGAAATAAATTACATTGTTTAATATATTCACATAGAAAACAGCTGTTTTAAATTGTAATAATATTTCACAATTTTTACAGTATTTTGATCAAATAAATGCAGCCTTGCTGAGCAAGAAACAACAATGCTACCAGTAAAACTACAAAACGCTGCACAAAATGCGTGTTGATGTGGTCAAGCATGGACAGCACACACAAACAGGACATCCATGCAGCTGGATCGAACCGCTTTAACCTTTGGAAAGGAGTTTGGACGTCCTCTCGATGGATGGATGGAGACTCACCTTGGGCTTGACCTCTCTGGCCGCTGTGCCGGACGCGGCTGCGGTGCTTGTCGTGGTGGAGGGTCGTGTGGATGCCGTAGCTGGCCGTTTGGGGCCAGCGGCCGGGGTGGGTGCTTTGGACACAGGGGCTTTTTTGCTGAGGGGGGCGGGTGCGCTGGAGGCTGAGGTAGGGGTCGGACGCTTGGGGGCGGCTGTAGCGGCGGAGGCGGAGCTTGGCCGGGGCTTGGCAGAGCTAGGTTTGGATGCCCCGGCGACAGGCTGCATGGATGGACAGCAAACCCAACGGATGGATGGCAAATGATGAACAAAAAATAGAATAAGGACAAATGATAATGGCAGCGACATGAGCAGTGGAGGCCAAATTTTACATCATAATATTTAGATGTAGGGATGAGAAGATGATCCTCAACCCTACATAAGAGATCAATGAATTTGGTTTCGGCATTAATAAGCTTTAAGAACATAATCAAACTCATTAGCAGAAGCAACAGCAGGACGGTCAGTGGAGGATGAAGTGACAACAGAAAGTTTCCACAAACCTTGGTCTTCTTCTCAGGACTAGTCAAGTCTTTTCCAGGTGCACCGTTGATTACCGCAGGCTTGGCCGCTGAGGGTTTAGCAGCTGTTTTTTTGGCTTTCTCGTCCTTCTCAGCTTTGGCGGGTTTCTTGTCAGCTGGCTCAATCTTTTCTGTTGTCTGTTCGACTTTGTCCTTCTCGGTCTTCTGTTCTGCTTTTTCCTTCACATGTTCTTCTTTATTTTCCTCTACTTTCTGGTCTGATTTGTTCTCTTCGACTTTCACTTCCGTCTTCAGTTCAGCCTTTTCCACCAGATCCACCTTCTCTTTCTCCATCTTTGGAGAAGAATCAATCTTTTCTGCTGTGTCTTTTTTGTCGGTTTCTGCCGTCTCTTTCTTGTCGGTGGTCTTCTCAACTTTTTCAGTCTCATCTTTAGTGGTTTTTTCCAACATTTCAATCTTCTCAACTTTCACTGGCGTTTCTATAGTGTGAACTTTTTCATCTTTGTCCATTTTCTCAGGCGTTTTCTCCGGCATTTTCTCCACGTCTTTGATTTTGTCCAGCGTTTCTGTGTTTTCTCCTTTGGTTGTTTGTTTGTCTGTGTGATCAGTTTTGTCTTTCTCTTGCACAGTTTCCATCTTCTGGTCTTTGTCTGTCTTGCTGAAGACATCAATGTCATCAAACTTCTGGACATTGTCCATTTTGTTCGCCTCTGGCTTGTTCTTATCAGTGTTTCCTGGTAGAAAAACATGAAAAAAACGTTAAAAACAGATTCAACTATAAACATAAACACACAATATAAGCATTTATAGAAAGTCATTTGTTCTACTTGTTTAATCTAAAATAAAGCCAAACCAATGACAAGACATTGTGAAACATTTCTGGCCTTTTTGACACTTTCATTGATAAAACATTAGAGAAACAACTTGATTAGAGCACAGAAAAATTGATCAATAGGGGTCAGGACATGAGAAACCAAACTTGCCTTGATTTTTTGACATATAAGAGGTACCATTAAAACATCCTGCAAGTTTTAGAGCTTAAAATGTACTCCTCATTATAAACAAAGGATTTAATGAAGCTCCAAAAATGGCTTGTCTGGATATTGACAGAGCGAGAAATAGTTATACATCATCACACCATAAGCCCCGCCCACTGGTGTTCAGTTACATTTTACTATGCAATGACACTAGCCAATCATAACTGGTCGTTTACTGATAAGGAGCCATGCCTTAAAAACGGATCATTTCAGACAGAGGCTCAGAATGAAGGATGAAAACCTATTTTTTTGTACATAAAATATACTGCCATAATAAGTGAAACTTAAGGAGCATTAAAACAAAAAATCCATGCCATGACCCTTTTAAGTATAAATTTTGTATTCAAATTGATTGAATTTGAGCCACAACTAGAAATCAAGTCAACTGGAAATTAATTCAATAAACACATCATCCTCAAATGCTGCATGCATATTAGGGATGCACAATAAATATCAGCCACACATCGGCCGATATATGTTCATTTTTAAGGTTATCATTATTGGCCCAATAAGAAAATTTATTAAAGCCGATAAATCATGGATTATTTCCTTCAGCTGAGACACTTCAGATGTGAACTGTTATCCATGATGGTTTTGAATTGTTTTAAATATGATTGAAATCACTTCAAAAAGGAAAATACAGTAAAGTACAACACAAGTCTGTCATATCGGCTACATAATATTATAATGAGAACATTAATTGTGTGTTTGGACATGGCTTTTAATGGTGAGACTTTTGTTTTTGTAATCAGGCTCTCAAAAATTATATGAAAATTTGGATTTAGATTTATCGGCCAATATATCGGTTATCGGCTTTCAAGTATAAGGAATTATCGGTTATCGGTATTGGTCAAAATTTTCATGTTGGTGCATTCCTGAAAGAAAGAAAGATGGAAAGATGTAGGGATGCACAATATATCGGCCACCATATTGGTATCGGCCGATAAATGTTCATTTTTAATGTTATCGTTATCGGTCCGATAAGAAAATTTGACCAATAAGCCGATAAATAATGGATAATTTCCTTCAGCTGAGACACTTAAGATGTGCACTGTCTGCCATTATGGTTTTGAATTGCTTGAAATATGATTGAAAATCACATCAAAAAGGAAAATACAGTTAATTACAACAGTGTCATATAGGCTACTTAATATTATAATGAGAACATTATAATTGTGTGTTTGGACATGGATTTTAATGATGAGACTTTTGTCTTTGTAATCAGGCTCTCAAAAATTATATACAAATTTTTATTTAGATTTATCAGCCAATATATCGGTTATCTGCTTTCAAATGAAAAGAATGATCGGTATCGGCCAAACTTTTCATATCGGTGCATCCCTAATGCATATGCAAATTTATAATCTGCATATGCTGCATGGATATAAGTAAAGAGAAAAAAGCAATCAGAGTCCATTCTGAAGTTCAGGTATAATGTGAACACATAGAAAACTGATATAACATATAACGGATATAACATTGAGTTGAGTGTAAATTATTTTATGATGTGAAATGAAAGTGTGAAAGTGATACGAGACATGAAACAATCAGCTATGTAGGAAATTACTTAACTGAGACATGAATATGTTATCATTTCAACACAGAATGCTGCCACTGACCAATCAGAATCAAGTTTCCATGTGAAAAATGAGAGCTAGATGAGTGGATGAAGCCGAGAGATGTTTTGAGGCCAGTATCAGAGATGTGCGAGTTTGGCTGGAGTCCACGTGTAATATATCTTACAGGCGGCGCTCTGGTCACGTCACATTCAATGACAGATCCATGAAAAAGGCCGCTTGCCTCTTTGAGAAGCCTCGTGTCCTTGTGTTGAAGGACAGAACAGAGTTCTGCAGCTCATAACCAAACAAAGGCTGGGATCAGTAACTGGGTTGATCGACAGCACCGAGTCTTTTCTCAGGAGAAATCAATACAGAAGCTTTAACACCCTGGTTTCTATTTATTTCATATTTTGCATTGTAAATCCAGTGAGCGTGAAATAAATCAGACATCATTGAAATTCCAGCAGCAGCATTTTTCTTTTTCCACATGTAATCTGCTTCCCAGCATGCAGAAATACTGCATCTTGTATTAAAGTGGATTTCAGATATTTGTAAGAAATATCTATGAGTCAACTGAGAACTCTTGCATTAAGCTGATCAATTTCCACATGGCTCTCAGGTGCATTTATAATAACAAAGACGCCAGTTTCACAATGACACATCAAAGCAGACGAGAAAATGTTGCGTGTACGTCAGCAAGAAATGCAGTAAAGCCTGAGAGCAGAACGACACCTGCTCAAGATGAAGAAGATCAGTGTAGGAATGTGAAGACGCCTACAAAATCAGACAGATGCTAGCCTGACAGAATTTCTCACACAACCAAAAATTATAAAAGATACCAAGAAACCTTGCTCTAATACATCAAATCTTGTCTGGAAGTGTAGATACTGTATTTTTCAGAATGCTTCTCATATACTTGGACCTTTTTGAATGGCATAACTAATGCAAAATGTCTTTTATTCACTTTTGTTATGGATTTAGACCTTTTTTTTAACCAAATTTCTGGCAAACAGTTGGTAGTTCAAGTACTGTTGCATCTTTATTAAATGTTCAAATTATAAAATTAAGTGGGATTTGTGATGCACAATACACATGACCTTCTGTAACCACCACTTATGCAACGCCCATTTGAGTAAGACCCCAATTAGTACATGAAACCACAAACACCCTACATTAATAATTGCAGCTCAAACAGAAAACTAAGACATCAGAATGACTGTGCAACAAACATCCATCCATTTCTGACCATTAACAGCACAAATCTGCTCTTGCTTTTCCATTTTTTCAAATACATTTTGCGAGTCATTTTATCTGGCATTGTTTGCTTCCCCTTGAGGCAGGAAACATGTTTCATTCAGAGATTCGGTACAATGCATTTATACTAGCTGCCAGCCAGCCAGAAGACAACTCATTGACTATTTAAACAAAAAAACAAAACTATGTTTATTGAAAGCATTAACCGTTGTAGAGTGCAGCAAAAGATCTCATTAAAAACGTGGCTCACGTTGAGGAGAGTTTCTGACCTCAATTTGTAGGTTTTACTGTAGGAAATTGGGACATAAAATTACTTGCACTGACTCGTCTGGAGCGGGTAATGAGCATGCGTTCGACATGGCGTGATAGTGCCGTACACACAGAATGGAGACACTATCGACTTCAACTCCCGCTACCAATCAGAAACACCATATTGACTGCAATAAATCCAACTTTACACACATATAACCATTGAAACACTAGGGTTTCTTGATTTCTAAGAATGATTATGCAGTCCTCACCTCAAACCTTTCATAAATGATCCTCTCAGATTATTTAATATTTTGAAATGCTCTATTTTACAGGTACACATTTACATTTGATCGATTATTTATTTCCCAGGGAATCGAACCCATGACCTTGGCGTTGCTAGTGCCATGCTTGTATGTATCAAAACCGAGGTCAGATTATACCAACAAAAGAGAGCATCAAACTGATCAATGCTTCGCCATCACCTACCGTCAAACGTCACGTCAATCGTGTCGGTTTTGTCTCCAGCTTTGTTGCAAGTCCCATTAAGGGCACGTGTGGTCACCGGCACGGGTAGAACGACTCCTTGATCCTTGTCAATGAACGGACCTTCCAACAGGTCCTCAACAGGCGAGAGGGGAAAGCTGTTTTGGTCTTTGCGAATGGGGAACGAGGGAAAATGCAGTTCGCTATTGTTTCGTAGGTCATTGTGTGTGGCTCCAGCCGACAGGGTCGGCGGCGGAGTCGGGGGTTGATCATCAGCTACGGTGAGCGAGCGTTTCATAGCCGCACCGTGCGTGCGACGAGGTCCTCCTATGGGAGACGGCAACTCGTCGAGCACGCCTCCGCCGGGGTATTTGTCCGGGAGCTGGAGGCTGGAGGGCACGGAGAGATGCGAACACTCGGACATGGCTCGCCTCATCGCCTTCCTCTGTTGTTCGGCTCTTCCCATGATACAAGGTTCGAGGACTTCCTCTTCCTCGCTTTCCTCAGACTTCGTCGCCTCATCTCTGTCCTCCAGGTAGCTGTCGTTGACCACACCAATGACACAGTAGTTTGGAGGTGTCCGAGTCTCCGGAATCAATGAAGCCGGTTTTAAGGGTTCGAGCGGCGACGGGATCTCTTCACGACCGGCAGGTGATTCCAAAAGCATCGTTCTGTTGTTGTCCGTCGTGCATTGCAACGAAGCCACAAATTTTCCAGGAGACGCAGCTGATGGCGACGAGGACGAGGGGCTTTCCGGACTGTCCCCGGTACTGCCGAACGACATGCTTGCTGGAATGTTTCCTCGTCCGGGTACGTTGAGCTCAGAGGGCGACTCGTAGAAGCATAGCTTGTCCTCATCCGTCATTCCTGTAGCCCGGAGGGCACCTCCAAAACTCGTCGGTGCCCCGAGGTCTCCATGCTGCCAGTCCCAAACCGGAGGGGTGGCAGATGTGGACATGGACGGGACTTTACATAGCTCACTGTACTCAGAGAACGGAGAAGCCGGCTGCTGGTTTGAGAAAGAGGACATGCTTTTGTTCCCCTTTCCCTGCTGTCTTTGTGTCCTTTTCTTGTATTATAAATGTGTGTCAGTGAGATGGATGGACGTGTAACGTAACTGGTGCTGTTGCTTCTGCAGGCGACAACAGACTAAGCGGCACTGAGATCTGAGATCTGGCTGCAAGCGTCTCTCTCTCTCTCACTCCATCAGCGAGCTGTTTGCCATGGCAGGGATCACATGCTTTCTAATGTGGCTGTTCATTCGCTGCCCAAAACCAACTCCCTCCTCCTCTCTGCCTCTCTCGTTTTCTCCACGTTGTCCTCTCTGCGTCCATCTTTTCTTCCCTCCTCTCTCTGATAGTGACACATTACTATCATCCCTGAGGCTACATGCGTGAAAAAGGTGGAACGGCTTAATGAGCATGCATTTGCACACAAGATTTCAGAGAGTGCGCACATCTAAGAAGTCATTTTGGGTACCACAATTTCCACACACACATAGTCTGTATCAGTATTAGCTTATTGGAGGTACAGATTTGTGCATGGATGTCTACAATCCCTAGAGAATAACCGTTTTCTCCTACATTTTGTTCTCTGTGTTGAATTTAGACAGCCAGCTGGAGGATCGTAAGTATGTGATGTTCGAATCTGAACAAGTGTTAATGTCTTTGTTGAAGCGACTGATCTGAAGCATTTCCTGCCGCAGCAACATGTGTCTGTGCATGTCTGAGTGTGAAACGGCTCTTATGTAGAAAGACAAAACATCATCATTCCTCTAATCAGAGAAGGAAAAGATGAATAAACAAAACTGGAACAATGCCAAATGATCAGGAAGCATTGCTCTATACCTTCGACTCAGGAAAAATGCATATAATAATAATGATAATATGAATGTATTATAATGAATAAAAATAGATGGATGCAATTAATTTATTCTAATAAATATATATATATTAATAATTTAATATTAATACTACTATCACTTCTACTACTACTAATAATAATAATAATAATAACAACAACATATTACTATTATTATTACTAGATATATTAAAATATGAAGAGTTCAGACCACTAAACGCCACCTCCGTCAAAAATTGATGCTCTCCGCACATAGTATACATTCATCAAAAACTTTCGCTTCAAATCCGCTAAATCCCAGTGTCAGCCTATTCAGAAATACCAGTTCGTTGGCAGAAACAGCTAAACGCCACTTCCTTTTGTCAGCAAAAGTCAATAGAAGAACCAATCAGAAGACACAAATCGAATCATATGATTTCAAGATGAAAGACGGTGTGCGTATGAGCCACTTTCAATTGCAGAGCTGCAAGTTTTGATCATGTTTTGTCCAGTTTTACTGTCTTTTTGTCCAAAGAGGTGGACTTTAAGGTTTTAGCAAAAAAAAAAAAAAAAAAAAAAAGCACACATGGACTTAAGCTGGTTTTGCACCAAAAGACCAAACATTTGTTAAATAGCAATGAAATGACTAAAGTGACATTTTTGAAAATAAGGCATTTCAATAACCTTTTCATTGCCATTAAAGGGGTCATGAACTGCGTTGTTTTGTTTCCTGGGATGCACTTATGATAGAATGCTTTTTACATCCAAAAATTGTCATAGAAAATAGAAATAAAAGGCATTTTTGCTACCCTGATTTTAGCCTTTGATTTGAACGGGGCGTGTCTGCTGTGAGACTTCAGTATAAACGCCCACTGCTGTGATTGGCTGACATCTTTCTATTTGAAATAGCCAAGTATTACTCTCTCGAAAACTTTTAGCATGTTTTTACTATTACAGCTCTCAAAGTTAACTAATTGTGAAAAGCGTGTCCAGTCACTGATAATAGTTCTGAAATTTACAGGATATTCTTATAGTATGATGACCTCTTATATATCAAAAGCTGATTCCTCAATTCATGACCCTTTTAAAGTGAAATTACTTAATCTAAACACAGGAGCCTGGTAAAAAAATGCTCATTTAAAAAATATATATATAATGTATTATTATTTATTAATCATACTACATAAGTATTAACTAAAACAAACAAACATATGGTAATATACAAAATCAAAGCAATGTTCTGGGTTTTAATCAAATGTTTGATATTTGACCCTTTAAAGTGAAGAAGTGATGGACACTCTTCTCACACTTTGGGCCATTCAAAGAGGACACCGTGACCTATATGCTTCAATAAAAAGTTAAAGTTCAACAAAGAAATGTGCAAGTTAGTTTTGTCATGAATATTTCATGCTCATCTAATTCAAACAAAAACAACATTGAGACGCTTTGTCAGCACACCTTCACCGCATGTGTTAACGCGAGCAGACAAAGTGTCCATCTGCATCAAAGCGGTTACATAAGCGTCATCATTTCTGAGCCTAATTTCCTGCACCAGCAACTGTTGCTTCAGTAGCACATACATCCCACCGAACATGAGAGCGTGACCCGCGAATGAACCGCCAAAATGACAATCGCCAGATGAAGATTTAGGGTAAAGGGCGTGTCAAATCACATTCAAAAGTGAAAAATGATGCTACTCTTCACAAAACGAATTAGCTCACATCCTAAACTTCCAATAGTACATGTCACCCATTTATCTCATCATCAGTGTAGTTACCTAGTTCTTTAACCAACCAAAAGTTGATTGCTAAAGTGTTAGGCTTGCATTAGCAAACACTTAATATTATTGATTTTACTACAATGACACTATTGGATGAGAACAGATCTATAAAGTGCTATAGAAAAAAATGTAACTTGACTAATAAAATGTTTAGACAAGGAGTAATGGAAGAATCCATTGATTCACTCAAACAGAAACTATTTTCACCATGCATTTATCTCACTGACTCCAAAAGCTAAATGGTGCTTGCATAGTGCTTCACGTCTGTGTGTCCGTGAGGTTTACTGAGTGGCTGTCCACTGAACGCGTCAAATCAATGTCGTGTCCCCGCGCGAGTGGTTGTCCAGGCCGTCAGGGACAGAGACACTGTAGGGATGATCTCATCTGACCTCAGACTCAGACCCACCGGCCTCATTACATAAGCACAGCTGAAAGACGCCGCATGTCTGCTATTGTACTCGCACTGAACCAGGAGGATACGGCATTGTGTGGTAAATCAGCCATTAATAATGTATGAGGAAAAATAGTTTTTTGTTCCCTTTTAAAGGGGTCATGACATAAGAAATCAAATTTGCCTCAATCCTAGTAACCTTTAAAGGGGTGGTTGATTATGATTTCACTTTTTTAACTTTAGTTAAAATGTTGCTGTTTGAGCATTAGATACAACGCTCAAAGTTCTTTTACAGAAATCGCTAGAGAGTATTGTTGACATGCCGTCATTTTACGCGAACAAATGCTGGATTTTGCACACACCCAAATTTGACAAGCTATAATAAATAATCTGTGGGGGATTTTGAGCTGAAACTTCACACACACATTCTGGGACACCAGAGACTATATTACATTTTGGAAAAGAGGCATTATTAGTCCCCTTTAAAAGAAAAAAGTAAATTAAAAACATTATATAAAAATAAGATAATTTTAACCTACATATAAATGTAGTTCGTATCAGTTTATATGAAAGAAACAAGTTTGTTGCTACCCTGAAATCTCATTTATTCATTTTTTAAATCAAATTCAAATCTCTTTAAATTGTATTTTTGTTCAGACAATAAACAATCTAAACTGATTTAAATCTAAAAAATAAAAATAAAAAAATAAAAAAGGTAACACTTCACAATAAAGGTTTCATTTGTTAACTACCATGAATAACATTGAACTATATTTCTACAGCATTTATAAAACTTAATGTTAATCTCAATATTTACCAATACATTATTACACTCAAACGTTGTATCGGACCCACTTTATATTAAGTGGCCTTAACTACTATGTACTTACATTTAAATTAATCATTTGATGCAATGCACTTATTGTGTACATTCATGTTTCTACATTGTACTTATATTTGAAAAACACCTGCATGTAATTACATCTGTAATTAATTTCTGTAATTACATTTATAATTACACTGTTGACCCATCCCTTAACCCTTACCCCTACCCTTAAACCTACCCATAACACCAAAGCTTTCCCTAACCTCACCCGTATCCCACCTCAATAGCTGCAAAAGTGTTTTGCAATTCAATATGAACCCGATAAGTACATTGTACTTATTTTTTGATGTAAGTACATAGTAGTTAAGGCCACTTAATATAAAGTGGGACCATTGTATCCGTTGATGTTAGTCATTGCAACTATTCTTAACTAACATTATTAAAGGTTAATAAAATATATTGCTCAATTTTAGTTTATTTAATGCATTAACTTACATAATGTTAAGAAATGAGACCTTATTGTAAAGTGTTACCAATAAGTAAAGAAAGAAAGAAAAAAACGCACTGTCTCTTTAAACAAAGCCATACTCATACAGAAATGAGGGTCAGTAGCGTCCCTGAGCTAACATACAGCCTGACCTATATGTATGTGCATGTATCTCTCGGCTGACCTAAATGATGGGTTATAGCATAAGGCTTGAAGCGACTTTTGCAACATACTGATGAAAAAAAAAGAGGCCATAACACAGATTGAAACGGACAGCTGAATCGCAAAAACAAACGCAACCATCGAGTCTGCTGAAGCGTGCACACTTTAATTACACTACGAGATTTTTCTCCTAGTAATTCATGTTAGGAATCCAAAACTTATAGAAGCAGCGGAAAAAGGGATATAAAAAGAAATGCATTCCTCTCAGGTGGAGGGTTAGTGGAGCGGCTG